>NC_034613.1:6498264-6524619 GCF_900095145.1 Mus pahari | reverse complement strand
AAAAAAAAAAGGAACTTGATATTGATTTTAGAAACACTTGATTGTCTCAACTGTTTTTAAATTTTTTAAATTAGTTTTGTCTTCTAAAATTATGGTTATGCCCTATGACTTCAATTCTTAAAAATGAGACTTTATTTTGAGATTACAAAAGGAACTTTAAAAGATTATAGTTAAATATATAAGCTATGGGACATTTTAAAAGTTGTTATATGTTTTATTGGAGTGTTTTTATTAATGTTTGATGGTTTTAATAAAATAACTATAATGATGATTGAAACTATAGTGACTTTAGAAAGTTATAATGGACAATAATAATCAAATTATTGACCCATAAAGGGGGGCAAATTTGGTGGAAGAAGCTCAGGCATACTTATGGTGATGGCTATGAATCTGGTGATGGAAATGGTGGATATGGTAGCAGGTTTTGAAATAAAACTGAAACAAACAGTCTACAGTTCTTAGGAAGAGAGAGAACGAGGAGTTGTCAGGAAAGCTGCAGGTTACTTTGTGACAGTCATTCCAAATGCATTAGAGGGACCGTAAAAATCTGCCACAGAAGGAATGATGGTCTATAATCCGAAAAGTTACTGCAGCTTAAACAGGAAACCCTTCTTGTTCAGAACTGTCATAGCCACAGTTTGCAAAAAATACAGCAATTGATTGATGCAATATGATGTCGATTAGATATACATCCCTGAGATTTTTTTTTTATGCTGTAGCTTTTTCTTTTTCTTTTCATCACATCCAGTATATATTGCTCTGTAAATTATGGTAATGATATCAGGAATGAAAATTAAGAAATTTGTTAATTTAAAATTTAAAGAGGTTTACAGCATTAAAAAGGCTAAGAATCACTGGCTCTTCAGTTTGCCTGAGCTCTGGCAAGGCTCCAGCAAGCCCAAGGAGCAGATAAGTGCTCTCTCAATCAAGATACTTGCAGTTTTTCCTAACTTATTAACCTTTTCCTGTCCTGATGCTGGTTTCAGCTTAAACTGAATCATATAAGAAACTTATTTTTTATTATATGTTTATTCGTATTTATTATACTAGAAGAGCTTCAATTCAAAACTGTAGTTTTAAGGTTCAAGCCTAACAAGGATTGATAGCCTTGAAGATGATCAAATTCTTTCATATGTTCAGAAATATATTTAAAATCATGCTAGGTACTGATGCAGTTAGTTTCAAGATTAAAGCTTTATTTAGTCTTCTGTCTTATGTTTGAAATGTAGAGTTTAGAGCAGATAACTAAGAGCAAATGTATTTATTAACTCAAATATGTTACGTAGGTACTAGCCCTCAAACCAATCAGAGAGCTGCTGAATATGGCATTCAGTATGTTTAAACTTACCATGACAGAGACTACCAAACAGTGACAGACACACACACACACACACACACACACACACACACACACACACACACACACGGTCTCCACACTGACAAAGGGCACTACCTGGATTGTGATATGATAACCACAGAGCATAACTGCTCCAATGCCTCGCCTACTGCCAGGGCCCAGCCTGAACTGGACAGAGAACACTGGAGCATTTATTGCCACATGTTGCCAAGACAAGGTGGGGTCAGTTTCTCCCATGTTCCTCCTCCACAGGAAAGAACCTCTTCATCTTCTGGGCCTGAATTCCAAAGATTGCCTCAGCCCTTGGTGCCATAGAGACGCAGGAGTCTGGGATACCTGTCTGGGCAATAAGATATGGACTAGTCTCTGTTATTTTAATTTATACTTCTTCTGATCCTTGATCACATTGATAGCTAAGTTAATGGTAGCTTGACAGCTAGAAAACAACAGGCAACTAGCTCCTTACCTCAAGGTTATCCACCACTGTGATAGTTCCTTAGTCAATTCATTAGTTAGTTAAAACTACTAGGTTTCTTACTAAAAAGGACAAACAGGCTTGCCTTGCCCACAAGCTTCATATTAAATGACTGTTCTCCATAATGAGCTGCCTATGTCTTATGGCAAAGAATTAAATGGAAAAAGTTTATTTAAGGTCTGAGGATCTAAAAAGATGTTTAAGAATCTAAGATGGTGTTTTAATATATATATAAATGCAAGTTAAAAGGGTATTTAAGATATATACAAAAAGGGGAAATGTTTCATATTTCTCCCATGCTAATGTTATGCTAAGATTTCAAAATTCAGAACTTTAACATTGATCAATGGAGTTCTGATAAGTTAATGGAACACTGGCAGTTTACAATTAGTCACAAGCTTAAGATTTTAAATTCCCTTTGGTTTCTTCTGAATATAGACTTCGAGGTGCTTCTCTTAGCATAACAATTTCTGTTCAATCTGTATATCTACCCTTCTGAACTGAGAAAAATGTTCATGCTTTGTAACCCAAACTTATATAGAGTTTACTAGGTTTCAAAGGCATGAGTCTACTCCTGTTGTCTTATAGACACACCTGTTAACTACTTTTTCTAAAATATATATTTCAATACAATGGTAAAACTAATGCACATCCTTTTGTAAACTAAAGTTCATATAAGTTTCAGGGAATCAGAAAGTCATAAGATTTGGATCCACCTGTGTGGGACCATAAAAGGCAACCTGTTTTCTGGTCGAGCGAGACTTTCTTACTCCAGAGACCCAGTAGAAAGTCTACAGGGACTGAGCAGTGTTGGTGCACTTGGGTGGCACAGCCAGGTGGATTTCTGAGTTCGAGGCCAGCCTGGTCTACAGAGTTCGTTCCAGGACAGCCAGGGCTATACAGAGAAACCCTGTCTTGAAACAGTGAGACATGCTCCCAGAAAGACATGCTCCCAGTCCGGAAGACAATGCCCCAAGCTCCTGGTATTCTGGCTAGACACCACCCCCACAGTTACCTGACAATAGACAGGTGTGCTCCTCCCCACAGTTGACAACAACAAGGTAGCCCAGCCTACTACAAAAGGAGCTGCTTGGGCCCTCCTCACTCTCTTAAGCTCTTGCCTCTCCTTCTTATCTCTAGTTCTCCTTCTCCCCCTCCCTTCCCCCTCTCTCCATGTGGCCATGGCCGGCCTCTCTCCTTCTACCTTCTCTCTTTCTCCCTGCCTTTCTACAATAAAGCTCTAAAACCATGGACTGTCTCTGCTCATCAAGACCTGCAGTGCTTGAAGGATGGAATAGGCTTTCCTCTAGAGAACCACGTCTAACCTCCCGCAGGAAGGCCTTCCTGCGCTCCAGCCATGGACTCTCCAGACCAAGGGCTCTTGCCCATGTGGGAACCACCCAGCACCTCCTCTCTCCCTGTCCTCTTCTTGCTTCAACCCCAAGGCTGACCGAGCTGCCCCTGGGACCCCCACTTCATGCCCAGCTCTTCTGTGGCATCCAGCAGTCTGGGATGAGAACCTGTCATCTCTGGCCTCATGAGGCCCAGAGATCTTGGACTTCTCCATCTCTACCCCCCACCCCAGGACTGGGGTTCCATGTTCCCTGGCTTCCCACAACCAGACACCCATGGGAGCCACGTAGAGAGTGTGAGGCAGTCCCCTGCTTCTGCCCACCCAGAGATTTTTCACCTGGTTGACAGGCTCCATCTGTGGGACATAAAACCATGCCAGGAAGCTTGGTACAGTAGAGCTCTAAGCTCCCAGTCATAACTGCCACCAAGCCTGCCTGTCAAGCCAATGACTCTCCCCGTGAAACAAGCCAGAGCTCCCCTTCTAAACCCCAGCCCTGAGCTATACGTAGCCCACACCACATACATACTCTGTTCCCTGCTCTTCTGCGACTGCCAGTGATTTCTGGATGTCCAAGGGTCTGAGAACCCCACGACCCTGGCCCCATCACAGACCGAGAGACCCCTGAACTAGCTCCAGCTTCCCCACATCTCGGACTGCATTTCCCCACCCCCAGAGTGGTGCCTCTGCACTTCCCTACAGCCCAGCACTGGCCTGGGCTACACTTATCGTGGTATAAGCACGCTCAAACTCCCCAATTTCTGCCTCCCTAAGCAGCCATGCCCCATGATGGAGCAGACATGGTCCTACAACCCTACATCCATCCTGTGGATAGCAAGCTGCTAAGCTCTAGATTGGCTGAAAGCTAATGTTAACCAGTCCAGCGGATAGGATTGCTCCCATCATCGAAACCAGCTAATCAGACCTTCTGATAAATGTCCCATTGCCCAGCCTTTGACTCCATTTCAACTTTCCTGAGCCCCTTTGACAATGTCCTAATGTTAGCAGGAAGCATTTACAGAAGAAGAAAAAATGCTAGGTCAAAAAAGGAATCCCCCTGGGCCCACTCTGAAAGGACCCCACTTTGTGATCCTGATCACCCTCATGGCCATGAAAATAGATGAGATCCAATCCTGGATTCATCGCTCTCATCTGAAATTCATCTCCTGGAAACATCAGGACCCCAGTGATGGGTCATCAGACAACCCCACGGGACCTGTTAAAAGTCAGACTGATAAAAGACCCTGGAGACTAGTTCTCTACTTGATGTTGTTACCTTAGGCTACTGAGGCACATGGTCCAGTACAACACATATGGACTTTGGTTAGAACTACAGACAGCAGCCGAATTACTAATATCACTGTTTGTGGCTCCCCCACCTTCAGCTTTTACTTATGTGAATTATTTGGGCCAAAAGGGAATAGGTGTTCAAAGACTGCAAAGATATATGTTGCCTCATTCTCTAGGTCTTTTGGAAATAGGATCCAGAATATGGAAAATAATTTGGCCACCCTTTAGATATATGCCTGTTCCTCAAATGGAGACCCAGATTGTGGGGGACAAGATATGTATTTTTCTGCTATATGGGGCTATGAAACATTAGGTCCCTGGGTAACTGATAAGGATAATTATATTCAGTCACAGAGTGTTGAGGGCCACTCTGAAAAATCAACCTCATTCAAATCAAGATTTTAAAAATGATATAAATAATGTAGGGAATAGTATAGGAAAACAGAGGATGTATTTTGGATAAGACCACATATTGAGAGAAATTATAGACCTTATGGGAATGGCCATTACAACCACCTGGAAGAGGAAAAAGAGAGTCCTGTCCCCCCCTAGACAAAGGACAAATGGCACAATAAATACTTCTGGTATGAGAGTGCCAGAAAGGGGCCCTCACTGGCACAAAAAAGGGCAGCCAGCCCTCATCTGCCTAGACATGGACTTCGTTACCTCACTGACCACCATAGCCCGCTCTGAGTACTGTCACCCCTGCCTCTGACATTCCTGCCCTAGTACAAGCTTTGCTGGAGACCAACACTGCCAACCAGACTCTAGTAGGTGGGCATATCAATCCTACACTTAGCTTGCTTCCAATGTACAGGATACAGGGGAGACTCAGGGACTCTGTCTTTATGCATCAGGTAAGGACTCCGGAGTAAACCTAGTAAAAGCTGTAAGTTTGGGTTACAAAGCATGAACATTGTTTCTCAGTCCAGAGGGGTAGATATACAGATTGAACAGAAATTGTTATGCTAAGAGAAGCACCTTGTGGGGCGTGATGGGCACGCCTTTAATCCCAGCACTCAGGAGGCAGAGGCAGGTGGATTTCTGAATTTGAGGCCAGCCTGGTCTACAGAGTGAGTTCCAGGACAGCCAGGGCTACATAGAGAAATCTTGTCTCGAAAAAATAAAAATAAAAATAAAAATAAAAATAAAAATAAACAGCCTGAGCTACATAGAGAGCTTGAAACCAGTCTGGGCTACGTGAGATCAAATCACAAACTAAACTATTACATTTAATATACTTGCAGAAAAATGTAGTGTGTAGTTACTAAAAGAAAAAGAAAAAAGAAAAAACAAACAATCCTCGCTATTGCTGGCTAGACACAGGTGGTCTCAGTCTGTTCCCATAGCCTAAGACCAAGACCGAGTATTTCTCCTCGCCAACAACTCTCCCACAAACACCAGCTCTGCCTCTCCAGAGCTCCTCGGCCAGTTGCTGCCAAACTGCTCTATTCCCGTTCCAAAGTCTGGCTGAATTCTGCCCTGCCCTGGCCAACCTGAGTCGCTGTGAAGTAAAACACCAGACAATCTTAGTTTAGAATCAATAGATAGCACAACCGCTGGGGGCCAAGTATATTCTCTTAGACACTTAAAATTGGTTACCAGAATAATACAAATTAGTCAAAATTCCACAGAATGCTGAAAAAAAAATCAAAGTCAAAGACATCTTCCAAAGATGAGATAAAAATGGGAAGTACAACTGAATGTAAGTGTACAGGACCTAGACCTTAGTAGGCACCAAGACCTTAGCACAACTGACGCCATGATGAGAATACAAATCAGGCTGTAAAACTCAACCCCATGCCAAAACAAAAGCAAAGACCTAATCCATTAAAGGCCATAATTTTGGGAAAGCCTCAAAATGTACTAACCTTGCTTTTTGACTTCTGTAGTTCTGCTTCTGCGTGTTAACTGAAGTGTGTCAACCCAGGACATGGTTTTTGTGTTTAAAAGCTCAGGGCTACACTGGGATTCTGAACACCCAATGTAGATGGCTGCCTGCTAATAAAGACTTTCCATTGGCTTAAACCCATGTCTGAGCAGTCTTCTCTGGTGGATACCCCGCAAAGGTGACAGGGCTTGAGAGGCTAGTGTTGGGGTCAAAGAGTCACCCACAAACCACACAAACACTAATCTCAGTCAGACAGGGATGATTTATTAAATGCACATCCTAAGACTGATAGATCAGAGCCATAGCTCAGAATTCTGGGCTGAGGCTATGAAGGCAAACATCTTTCTCTGTTAACTTATGAAGGCTAAAACTGCCAAAACCACACCGAGCTCATATGCAGGTGCAGGAAGTGCTGCCCAGTGGTCAGCTCTGACTCAAGTCATTTTAGACATAGCACTTCAGACTGACCTTTAATTTGATGGGTTCGACATAAAGCTTTGTGGAATTTCTAAAGATTAACAAACCTCAAACAGAACATAACAAGATATGTAATCAGTATGACCTTGCTCTGAATCAAGTTCTTTTTCTGTGTCAATGACTGCCAGGAATATTGCCGCAACAATATGAAATAGCTGGCAGGCATGGAACAAAATGACTCCAGCTATGCTAGGGGAGCAGGCCTCAACAGCTGGGGCAGAAGGATGGTTATAAGAAGCTTATCTGGGCTACACTGTAAGACCCTGTCTCAAAAAAAGGGGACTGCAAATGTAGCAAGGTTGGTAGAATGTGTGCATGAGGTCCTAAGTTCATACCTCAACACGATATAAAGCAGACATGGTGGAGGGCTGGAGAGGTGGTGAAGAGCACTGAATGATCTTCAAATCCCAGCACCCACATTGCAACTCAGAACTGTCTGTAACTTCAGTTCAGAGGCTCAAACACCCTCACACTGAAATACAAGCAGGCAAAACTCCAATGCACGTGAAACAAAAATCAGTAATAATAATAAAAAAAACCAGACATGGTGGTTTGTATCTCTATTGCTACCTCCTAGAGGCAGAGGCAGGAGGATCATGTGTTCAAGACCATTCTCTGCTACATAGTGACTTCTAGATCAATCTGAGCTACACAAGACTTCGTCTCAAAGGAGGAAAAAGGTAAAGAAGTATGATGATGGCTACTTGTGGCATACATAGAAGGCATGGTCACTGAGAACGGAAAGTTTAGTTTTTAATTCAAGGTATCTATATCTCAATTTAGATACCAGATACTGGGGTTTTGTTGTTGTTTTGTTTTTTATTGTTATTGTTTTTGCTTTGTTTTTTGTGACAAGGTTTTGCTATATAGGCCAGGCTGGCCTCGAACTCTCAATCCTAGGGATATAACTCCACAGCAGAACATTTAGCTACAAGTTCTCAATCCTCCTGCCTCAGCATCCCACGTGTGGATTACAAGTGTTTGCTATAATACATGGCTCAATTTTTATTTTGTTTTGTGCATATCATATGTTCACTTTTATACAGCAATTTCTTTGTATCTCTGCAGTAAACAAGAACTTGACAGACCAGATGTGGTGACACATGCCTCTACATCAGCACTTGAGAGGCTCAAGAATTCAAGATCATCCTCACTATATCAAGAACATCCTCAAAACCTGGCAGGAGTGTCACGCGTGTACCTTTAATACCAGCACTCTGGAGGCAGAGGCGAGTTCCAGGACAGCCAGGGCTACATAGAGAAACCCTATCTCGAAAACAAAAAGATGGGTGTGATACCTCAAGGCTTTATTCCCAGCACATGGGGAAACAGAGACAGGTGGATCTCTGGGAATACTAGGCCAGCCTGATCTACATAGAGAATTCCAGGACAGCCAGGACTACATAGAAAGACCTTGTCTTAAATACACACACACACACACACACACACACACACACACACACACACACGAAGATGCAATTTAGGTAAACACTTAAATGTTAGCCACTGGCCTACACACAGGCATACCTGCACACATGTGTGTACACAAACATATACCACACACACACGCACACACCATTTTAAAAGAAAGCAACAATCCTTTACACATAAAAATCTTGAACTCACTCTGTGACCAAGATGAGTCTTAGATTCCACTACATCAGCCTCCTAGGCAATTGTCTAAAAGTTTGAAACTGGGGCTAGAGAGATGGCTCAGCAGTAAGAGCATGGGCTTCTCTTAGAGAGGACCTGTGTTCAATTCCCAGCACCCACATGATGTCTCACAACCACCTATAACTCCAGTTCTAAGGGATCTGACGCCCTCTTCTGAACTCCAAAGACATCAGGCATCATTGTAGTATACATACATACATGCAGGCAAAACGCTTATATATACACAAAAGAAAATAAATCTCTAAGAAAATGTCTTTAAAAGTAGCAGGAATATGGGCCTTCACTACCAGCCCAGCTTCATACAAGTCTCTTAGTGCTTTACATAGACCAGCGAGGAAAGGGAGCAGATCAGCATCCCAAAACACTACAACCAGCGAGGAAAGGGAGCAGATCAGCATCCCAAAACACTACAACCAGCGAGGAAAGGGAGCAGATCAGCATCCCAAAACACTACAACCAGCGAGGAAAGGGAGCAGATCAGCATCCCAAAACACTACAAAGATTTGGAGCAGTATTAAGGAGGCCATCTGGTCCAGAATGCAGAACAGGCCCCTGACTGGACTTCAGAAAGAATAGACAGATCTCCATCCTACAACTGAACAGACCTGAATTTGGCCAACCATCACTAAAGACTCTCATGGCCTCCAGAAAGATTTCAGCCCTGACAACACCTCCATCTTAGCCTGTAGATTCCTGAATAAGGCACCTAGCCAGACCACAGCCAACTTCTGATCTACAGAATAGTGAGCCAATAACTGAGTGTTGTCATAAGCCACTAAGTATGAGGTAATTTATTGCACAGCACCGGAAATCCAGTAGGCTGTGTTTAAAGGGTGTGAGAGAGTTGGCACGTTCACTGATTGTTGGTTGGAGTGTAAACAGGTGTAACATCTGTGGAGGGCATATCGGCAATATCTAAAAATTGAAGGTACTCATACCTTTGACTCCACAGCTCTGCCTTTAGGAAATCCTCCCCCAAGTACATCCACACACTTGAGATACACACCACAGCCTTGTCTAAAATAACAAAAAACTGTGTGTGGCCTACATATATGCCAATATCTAGGCCAAGCAAACACACAATGGTATGCACCTTTATTATGAGACCACCCCAAATACAGTAAAACAAGAGGTTTGACCCCTTGGTCTTGCAAACCTTATATGCCCCAGTACAAGGGAACACCAGGGCCAAAGAGTGGGAGTGGGTGGGTAGGGGAGCAGGGCAAGGGGAGGGTCTAGGAGACTTTCGGGATAGCATTTGAAATGTAAATGAAAATACCTAATAAAAAATTGGAAAAAGTTAAAAAAAAAAAAAGAGTTCTACAGGTACATGAAATCTACTTGTTTCCTGCCATCCTGTGCTAGTACCTCATCTCAGAGACATCAAAATGATGATGCATCATTTCAGCCAAAACACACACACAAAACACACGCACACGCACACGCACACGCACACACACACACACAAAACATAATGTTTAGGAGGGCTAAGGAGATGGCTCAATCAATAAAGTATTTGGGAAACGCATGTGAGGGCTGGAGTTCAAATCCAGTCTTAAAGTTGGGCATGCTGCCACAAGTCCTCAATCCCAGCCCTGGGGAAGCAGACACAGGGACCTGCTGACTAGCCAGCCTGACCCAATCAGTGAGCTGCAGGTTTGGTGAGAGACTCTGTCCCAAGACTAAGGTGGAAAGCAACTAACTGAGAAAGGCATCTGACACAGGCCTTTGCTCACCACAGGCATACAAGTACTCAAGTACACACACACACACACACTCACTCACTCACATACTCACCAAAAAGTTTAGGATGTTATATAAAATGCTACTATTTAGGTAGAGGCTAAAAGGAAGACATAATCAGATGTGTTGACAAGGATCTGTAGAAGAGGATGAACTAGTCCCACGGTTTGTTTATGCGGGAGGGGACAAGGAAGGAAAGAGACTGTTTCCCAACGACCTTTGTTCTCTCTTTCAAGAACAAAGGCGTGTTTCTATTACCCAGCAAGAAAAACAAACAGCAATAAAAGATTATGATTAGTTGTGTTCCCATAGTAAATTGGAGGGAAGGAAGAAGAGGGAAAGGAGGGAGGAGGGAGAGGGAGGAGGTGAGAAGAGGCAGGGCATGCAAACCAGCCACTTTTCCTCTGCTCAGCTGAGCCCAGTCATGAAACAAAGGGACCCCTGAGAAATGCATCATTCGGTGATTTTGTCATTGTGAAAACATTAGTGCTGTTAAACAAAGATGACAATGAGACCTTGGTCACTGGCATGACACTGAGCAATATAACCATACGGGTGCTCCCTTGTGTCATATCTGCTGTCCATGCCAAGGAAAGCATTATCAGATGTAGTTGTCTCTTGCACTCAACACTAGTGCACTCGCTTTTTTTTTTTCTTCAGAAAAATGTCCACTTGCTACTTGGAAACAAAGATGTCCCCTACAAGAATCACTGCTTGGGGTTGACTGTGCAACCAACTGGTAACACCTCATGCCATTAGTCCTTCTTTCAAGAACCCAATCCCTAGTGCCCCAAATTTATGAGACCAAACAGTAAAACAAGTGATATTTCATTTGGGGATGGAGGCATGGTCTTTGTCATGTAAACATGGTTGGCCTAGTACTCAATATTGTAACCCATGCTGGCCTCTCTCTCAAACTCATGACATTTCTCCTACTTCAGCCACCCAAGAGGTAGAACTGTAGGCATGCACCACCAGTTAATTACTTTATCCATGTTCCCTCCCCATGTGGAGTGAAAATACTTTTGTTTTGTTTAAGACAGGTTTCATATATACCAGGCTACCCCCGAACTCATTATGCAGCCAAAGATGACCTTGAACTTCCCAAATTTTGTAATGACAGTCTTATGCCATCATGCCTGGTTTAACCATCAAACCCAGGGCTTCATGCATACTAGGCAACCACTCTACCAACTGAGCCATGTCTCTGGCCTGGAAATGTTTTACATTTATTTGAGAAACATCTATGAGATAGGGCACAACAGGTTCATGGTGCTTGCTTCCAAGCCTGAGGACCTGAGTTCCAGGCCCAGAATCCATGTGGTGAGACCTACTCACACAAGTTGTGCTCTGACCTCCACACTAACACGTGTGCTAATAATGCACATACACACAGTAAGTAAATAAATGTAAAATATTGGTTTGGTTGGTTTGGTTTGGTGTGGCTTTTGAGGCAGTGGTTCCCTGTCTCAACAGTCCTGGCTGTCCTGAAACTCATTCTGGCTTCAAACTCACAGAGATCCGCCTGCCTCTGCCTCCCAAGAGCTGGGTATTAAAAGTGTCAGCCACCACCACTGGGCAAATGTAAAACACTTTTAAATAAGAAAATGTCTAAACTTTCTCTTAAAAAGCCAGCATTTCATGGTTAGATGTTATTTCCTTTCGATGGGTGTCAAGGTAGAAAGTGACCCGACTTTAAAGTTGAAAATGTCTGATCACAAACAATTCAGGAACTAGTGAAATGGTTCAACTGGTGAAGTATGTGCATACAAGCATGAGGACCTGAGTTCAAACCCCAGCCCAAGCATAAACTCCTGTCACAGAGGTGCCTGTAATCTTAGTAGGGGAAGAGGAGGCTAGAAACACTGAAAACCAAACTGAATCAAATCCTGATGTGGTGCATGCTTGTAATCTCAGCATTCAGGAGGCAGAGGAAGGAGGATCATCAGAAGTTCCAGGGTAAGCCAGGCATGGTGGTGCACACCTTTAATCCCAGCACTTGGGAGGCAGAGGCAGGCGGATTTCTGAGTTCAAGGTCGGCCTGGTCTACAGAGTGAGTTCCAGGACAGCCAGGGCTACACAGAGAAACCCTGTCTCGAAAAAACAAAAAAGGGCTGGAGAGATGGCTCAGTGGTTAAGAGCACCAACTGCTCTTCCGAAGGTCCTGAGTTCAAGTCCCAGCATGTTGCATCCTCTCAACCAGCAAGAAAGACGCAACCACCAGTTCTTCTCTCAGCAGTTTATTCGGGAACCTTGAACAATCTCTCCCCCCCCCCAGCCCCAGGCTATAAGCCCTTTTATATCATTCACGCCAACCAATCGCGGGAGGCCACGTCACTTCACTAGGCGCCACGTCACTTCACCAGACGCGCGGCCTCAGCCAACCAGAAGAACGGGAACAAATCACCACCAAACGTGGACCTGTTTACCACAAGCTCCATAGCCGACAGGTGCGGCTATAAGGTGCGGCTTTGGATAGCCCAGGGGAGGGGCCGTGGCTCCCTACACCAGCAACCACATGGTAGCTCACAACCATCCGTAATGAGACCTGATACCCTCTTCTGGTGTGTCTGAAGACAGCTATAGTGTACTTAGATATAATAATAAATAAATCTTTAAAAAAAAAAAAAGTTCCAGGATAGCCAAGACATAACCAAATCCTGTCTCGGAAAGGAGGCAGGGTGCTGGAGAGATTTAGCTTACTATTTGTATTAGTCAGGGTTCTCTAGAGTCACAGAACTTATGGATAGTCTCTATATAGTAAAGGAATTTATTGATGACTTACAGTCTGCAGTCCAATTTCCCAACAATGGTTCAGTAGTAGCTGTGAATGGAAGTCCAAGGATCTAGCAGTTGCTCAGTCCCACATGGCAAGCAGGCGAAAGAGCGAGAACCAGACTCCCTTCTTCCAATGTCCTTATATGGTCTCCAGCAGAAGGTGTAGCCCAGATTAAAGGTGTGTGCCACCACACCTTTAACCCCAGATGACCTTGAACTCGGAGATCTCCCTGTCTAAATCTTCTGGAATCCATAGCCACTGTGTCTCAAGATCTCCATACCAAGATCCAGATCAGAAACTTCTATCTCCCAGCCTCCAGATTAGGGTCACTGGTGAGCCTTCCAATTCTGGATTATAGTTCATTTCAAATATAGTCAAGTTGACAACCAGGAATAGCCACTACACTACTCTTACAGTAGAGGCCCAGGGTTTGATCCCCAGTGCCCACATCAAGTGGCTCACAACCACCTGTAATTACAGTTTCAGGGAAACAGTAATTACAGTTTCTACATCCTCTGGTATAGGGCTGTGATAGGCAGCCTGGTCCCTGGTCCAGCACAGGCTTGAAAGTCCGGTGACCCTGCAGGGGATAACCCTGCAAGGAATTGTAGGTGTTTTGCCAGCTCCTGGACACCAGGTTCCTGACTCGGGCCACAGCTCTCCATAGGTTTGTGGCCACCAGTCATGTAATGGCAATGCCCCGGGCCCCTCCACAGGTAGAGGATGTGACCTGCGGTCAATTAGCCTCAAGACAGATCTCCATTTTAATGAAATACCTAAAGGTCTGGAGGTTTAGCCAATAAACTCCCCTTCCCAGACACTCCTCCTTGTAAAAGGTATTTAACCTCGGGCCCTACCTGAGAAAGGGGGTATGGTTTTATTTATCACAGCTCTCCACCATGACAATAAATTCATTAAAACCATGGACTGTCTCTTTTTATCGGGATCAGTCATGTGGAGCAATGGAGCAGGCCTTCGCCTAAAGGGCTGGCTATCTAATCTCCAGCAGGAGGCCTCTCAGTGCTCCCAGCCATGGCCTCCACCAAGCCAAGCCACCCACTGAACAAGCCAAGGACTCTCTCTCCTCCCGGCAGGACCCAGCCTGAGCTCTCCCCTCTTTTCCCCTTTGTACCCAGGCTAGATCCAGCCCCTGGGCCCCATACTCCATCCTCAGGTCTTCGGCGGCTTCCAGCAGCACCTCAAGATTCTGAGAACCTGTCAGTCTCGGCCTCCCTGAAGGCCTAGAGACCCCAGAGCCAGCTCCAGCAGTCCCCCAGCAGTCTCCAGGGACCTCAGACTACACACCCCTGGAGCAGTGTCCTGTGGTTTCACATAGCCCAACACCTGCCTGGTGCTGTCATGTAATAAGCACAGTCAAAACTCCTGTGTCCCGCCTCCCCGAATGGCCCGAACCCTGTGACAGAGTGGACTCAGGACACCCCCAAACCCAACACTCTGGCATCTGCATGTATATGGTACACATAAACCCATGCAGGTATACATACATACACCTAAAAATACAATCATATTTTCATTATATAAAACAAAGCAAAACAAAAGGAGCACACAGCACCAGCAGGATACCCAGCTGTGCCTTGCACACATATGTAAACTGCAGTCTGCAGTTCTGAACTGCAGGTTGGCCCAGAACCCTGATGCTTCTGTTTGTCTTCTGTATCTTGAACTGTATGATGATATGAAAGTAAACTTACTCAGCCATTCAATTTGTCACAAGAATAGTAGTCAACAAATTATATGAGGTATTCTCCCATTTTCTTGTAAGATGAGCCTTATGTTCAAGGGGCTTGCCCAACTGCAGGTAAGCGTCAGCTCTATGAGCCACTCTCAGGAGGGTGGGGCTCCTCTAGGATGACCAGCGTGTAAGGTAAACAACCACACATTCAATTTGGGATATTGTCTAAAGAACGCCTGGAGTGGGGTTAGAGACAGTTACAAGCCTCTGACATGGGTCCTGGGAACTAAAGCCAGGAGCGCTGCAAGGACTCTTAACCACTGAGCGATCTCTTTCTACGCTAAGTGTGTGAAGGAGCATGTCCTCTTCTAGGTTCTCACATCCACATGCTCTCCTAGCTAGTGACTCGACCCGGACCCCAATTCTTTTTCTTTCCTTTATGGCTAACACACTAGGGCTTTGTTTTGTTTTGCTTTACGTATGTTCATGCATGGATGTATGTACATAATGTGTGTTCCTGGTGCCCATGAAGGTTAGAAGAGGGTATTGGATTTCCTAGAACTGGTGTTATGGATGATGATTGTAAGCCATCATTTAGTGCTGGGAACCAAACCCAGGTCCTTTGCAGGGGTAACAAGTGTTCACAACTGCTCAGCCATCTCTCCAGTTCCATACTAAGATTTTGAATCCAATTTAGCTGTGGCCCTTTGCCTGTTGACACCTTGCTATCCAGCAGATCTGGGTGGAGACACCTCCTTTGTGCTCACAGAGCCTCCACTCCCATCCTTGGTGCTGACTCAAAGGCTTGAAGAGCAGATGGTTCACTCTGGACATGACTCCAGGAAACACAAATGAGAGATAGGGTAGGGAGGAAAGACAAGGGAGGGTGTACTTATGAGTTGGGTACCTCCACGGGGCTGAGTCCTATTGGGGAGCAGTGTAGAGACTGCATGGAACACACCTCAGAATTGTCCCACTGTTAGGACGCATGGAGCTCAGAAGTAGAGTGTAGGCTTAGCAAAGGTGAGGTCCTGGGTTCCAACCTGATGCCCTCCAAAAGAAGTTAAGATGGTGAGTGTTATGGTAGGTGGTTTTCATGGCAGGCAACAGTAATTGCAATAACAATAAATACTGTCTCAGCCAGGTATAGCAGTGCACATTCATGACCTCAGCACCAGAAGATGGGGGTGGGGTGGGTAGGGAGAGCATCATTCAAGGCCAGTTTGAGCTGCATAGAGAGTTCAAAGCCAGCCTGGACCATATGAGACACTGTCTCAAAAATATCAAATAAGATAAAAAGGAGTCTGGAGAGACGGCTAAGTCAGTAGAACTCTTAAGTGTTCACATACTTGCAATCCCAGTGCCCAGGAAGTAAATACCAGAAGTCTTCAGAGTTCACTGGCCAGCCAATTGAGCCCAATCAGTGAGCTTCAGGTTCAGTGAGATCCTGTCTTAAAACATAAAATGGCGTTGGAATGAAGGTCAGAGGGTGAAGGCACTCGCCCCATAAGTCTGGTGACCTGAGTTCAAATCCACAAAGCTGTCCTCTGATCTCTGAATGCCAGCTGTGCCATGTGTGCCCACATCTCTACCCACCTCCACAACAATAATAATAAATATAAACATAATAAGGTGGGCATTAATGTCAACCTCTGACCTCTGATGAATGTACCCACTCATTCATGTATACCTACCCTACACATGAACATGAACATGCACACATACACACACACACACACACAATTTATTTATTCATTCATTAAAAACACTGTCTTAATAGAGAACAAAATACTTGGAATAATTATCCACCAAGGCCTATCTCTATCAACTTGCCTCCCTCCACACACCACTCAGCATTGGTCCTCTATTGACACCCAAGCTGGAAGGCTGGGAGAGGCAGAAGGTGGTGACATGTCAACAACTAGTGATCTCAGGTGGTCACAAAGGTTGTAGATCTGGCCAGCAACAGCGTCCGTAGCATTTGCCCTTATATTTCTGTGCCAAAATGCCCATATTGTTTCTTCTTCTCAGTTTTCTTCTGTATATATATAGAAGCACTTCCAGCATCAGAAAGGACAGTAGTACTTAGTACTCAAAAACGGTCTTCTTAATGAGTAAGTGAATCAATGGATGGATGGATGGATAGATGGATGGGACACGTGGAGTTTAGGGTAAGATGTTGAGGCAGAAGATAGACTTGGGGCAGGGGTGCTAGGATGAAAGTACAGACACTTTCAGTGCTCCGATGAGTCGTTGACCTTAATAACTAGAAGGAACAACTTCCACAGGCAAAACTTGGGAGCCATTCAGGATTCCAAGTTCAAGGCCTGTCTGAGCTACATATTGGATGCAAGTTCTGCTTGGGCAACTTAATGAGACTCTGTCTCAAAATCTAAATACACAACTGAGGCATAACTTGGTGACAGAGCTCTGAACGGGTCGGGGAAGCAGAGGCAAAAAAGGCAAGAGTTTCGAGTCATAAAAAAATCTCCAGACAATTGGGAAAATAAGATCACATGAAAAGCAAGGGTAATTTTTCTAATGCTGGTAGTTTGGGGGAACTCAGACAGTAACAGCATCAGTAGCTCCTTCTTTGTCCATCCCCAAACATCTGTCTGCATCCAAGAAGAGGGACTGCTTCTCTCTTCCCGTTCCTTTTCAAGCCTAAGTGCTATTAAAAGTAACAACAAGGGCAAAACTAAACTTACCCAGACAGGAAGAACAAGTTGTGTGGAAATCAAGTGCCCTCACCTAATTACCCAGCACGCCCTCCTGGTCCAGTTCATAGCCATAAAAGTGACCTGCCCACCACCCTTGGGCTAAAGGTGTGTCTGTGCAAGCACTCCCAAGGCCTCTGCCATGCTGGTACTTGGATTAGGCTATACCACCCTGGTGGAGTAGACGTGGAGAGGCACTGTTCCCATGCCCTCTGGTCTGGAGCCAGCAACTCCTCTGAGCCACCAGTGGCCCTGACTCATCTGTTCTACCTAACGTAGGTGTGGCTACAGCAGGGACCCTAGCATAAGGGATTGGGTGGCTCCAGAGAACAAGAACCTTGTCTTTTATCAGCCTGGGACCTACAAAGACTACATCGGTGGCCTGCAGGAATAAAATTGATATTTAACTGCTGAATCAGTCAGGTCTCCTCCTCCGTCCATGGCAGCTTAGTGCTCAGAGTCACACCGCTAATGGAGCCCTTCTGACAGGCACAGTAAACAGAGTGTTCTATAAGCTCTTGAGATTCCTGCAACTTTGCTGGTTTCCCACTGAGCTTCTGAGCTCCGGCACTTATCTCCTGTGCTCCTCTGTATCTGCCTATAGCTTGATTTTCTGTCATTTGCCTAAATCGAGACAGAGCAGAGCTCTCTATCCAGGCTACACAGCACCATAGGACAACTCAAGAGAAGATGCCTTGTCCTCTTGTAGCTCGCCATGTACCTCCTAGACCAGTCCACATGGCTGAGATGCATGTGGGAATGAGACACAGTGGGTGACAAATGTCCTCTCATAGTCTCAAGTGTGGAAATTTGGCCAAAGACATCTAGCATGTGGTTTCTCTTTCACTTTACTCAATTTTCCACCTATTTCCCTGGCCAGACGCCCAGAAAAGTAGCCTTGGAACCTGGTGCCATTCCTTTCCTGGCCCCACCTTCAGATTTCTGTTGACAATTCCTGGGAACCAGAAATGACAACCTTTAGCCTTCCACTTCTTCTATGTCACCTCTTCCTACTAGAAAACAACAAGACCCAGTGGCCAGATAGATTTGGGGAGAGACATTTTGATTTGAGTTCTATAGGACTGACTTGTTATTTGCTCAAGAAATTTGGAAAAAACAAAAGTTTTCCCTGTTATCAAGCAGATGGTTGCAGGGTACCAAGGGAGAAGTTTGATTGTTGTTTTGTTTCTTTTTTGTTGGTGTTTGAAAATTTACTTATGTAGTGTTCTGTTTGCTTGTACACCTGCACACCAGAAGAGGGTGCCAGATCTCATTACAGATGGTTGTAAGCCAACATGTGATTGCTGGGAATTGAACTTTGGGCCTCTGTTGGAGCAGTCAGGGCTCTCAACCTCTGAGCCATCTCTCCAGCCCTATTGGTTTGTTTTGAGACAGGCTGGTCAAAGCAATCCTCCTGCCTCAGCTTCCCTCTTGAGCACTGAGACTAGGGTCATGTATATACAATGCAAGGTGGAACTGACAGTTAAAGCTTCATACATATATTAAACAGAGTATCATGTAATCCAAGCTGGCCTTGAACTCATTATGTAGCTGGGGATGAGATTGAACTCCTGATCCTCTTGCCTTTTTCTCCCAAGTGGTAGTT
The DNA here is from genome assembly GCF_900095145.1 of Mus pahari. NCBI lineage: Eukaryota > Metazoa > Chordata > Mammalia > Rodentia > Muridae > Mus > Mus pahari. Next base: position 6,505,566 of record NC_034613.1, on the reverse strand, counting down.
GTATGTTACCATGCCAGATTTTATGTGGAGCTAAGGATTTGGTACAGACTGGGCATCACCACACTTATGCAGAGTTCAGAATAGGGCATCAGATCTCTAGAACAGGAGTTGTAGATGGTTGTGAGCTGCCATATGGATTCTGAGAACCAAAATGAGGTTCTCAGCAAGAGCAGTAAGTGCTGTTAGCCACTGAGCCATCTTTCCAGGTCCCTTCTACCTTTCTTTTTGAAACAAAACCTGCCATTCGGCTCTAATCTCCTCAGTTTGCTGGACTGGCTAGCAAGGAAGCTCGGAAAATTCACATGTCTCCATTCCAATGGTGGTAGGGTGGCAGATGGGATTCTAGGAACCCTAGTGCAGGTCTTGCTACCCTAGTGGCAGACACTTTACCATTTGAGCCATCTTCCCAGGGAGCCTTAGCTTATCGGGGACCCCCAGAGTGAACCATGTGGAGCCACACAAAAAGCAGGAGGAATTTATTGTTCCAGTGCACTGGGGTCATCCCAGACCCAAAGGAGAGGTGGCGACCCCCTAGCACCCATTCAGCAAAATTTTATATGATTTCCAGGGGCAGAATAGAGCATCAGAAACTAGGCACAATGATTGGCGGAAGAGTGCACCCTTTAAACTGATTGGTCTTTAGGGAATGAAGTGACAAGGACTTCTCTTGACTGAAGGTGGGCAACAGTTCGTCTGTCCTGCGGAATGTGTCCCCACCCACAGGTCAGTTCTGCCCTGTTGTCTGAGAAATATTAGCCTCGCCCTTCTGGAGGAGCAAGTGTTTCATGACCTTCCCAAAGTTCCTAAGCTGACCTTTTCACCAGCTCCCCAGAATCAACTTTGTCTTGCCTGCCCAATGACATTGTAACCAGGTTATTTTTTCTTGTTTCTTCATGTCATTGACATGGGATCCTGGAACCACATTCCCATCAGAGTGGATCCCAGCTCTTAAAAACGATCTTGGCTCAGCCCTCCATACCCTAACTACTCCAATGTCACATTCCAAGTCAACATGAGTAAGTGCGTCCAGAGCACAGGCAGCACATAGTGACTCTCACTGCTACTGTGCCTGTTCATTATCCTCTCAGTTGGCGGAATCTTGTCCAGCCTTCCAAACCATCTTGACCCACACTGCCTTTGATTTGTTTGTGGTTGGTGGAGCTCAAAGCCAGGGCCTCGAACTTAAGAGTCTTGTCTTGAAATACTGCGTGTTTTCCTCGAGAACCACATAGGCTGGCCCTAAATTTTTACCCAGTAGGAAGGAACCCACATTTCCCAGGGTGACTATGAGCTCTTCAGGGACTCAAAGGGTGTCATGTGTTTATTTGTAAAATACCTTCCCTCTAATGCTTAGAAATGTCACTAAAAACATAGATTCTAATCCAGGCCTGATGTTACAGTCCTGTATGTAATTTCAGTACTTGGGAAGCTGAAGCATGAGGATGAGAAGATCTGACCTTCATGAGCTAGCTTCAGCAGTTTAGGGGAAACCTATTGCATGGGGTGGGGGTAGGGGGCTGAGGGAAGGCTGAGATTAGCTCAGTGATGAAGTACTTGACTAGCATGGTAGGTAGGCCTTATGTACATCACCAGCATCCCAGCATGGTAGCACATACCTGAAATTTTAGAACATGATAAGGAGAGGCAAGAGGATCAAGAATTCAAGGCCTGCCTGGGCTACATGAGATTCTGTCTCATAAAGACAAAAACAGAACAAACATTTAAAAAGCAGATTCTCAGTTCCTTGGAATCTCTGAAGGTTGACAGATATGAGTTTGGTAATGGTTTAAACTGGAATTGTAATTCACATCCCATAAAATTTACTCATTTAATGTTCTAATTTAACTGAGGATAGAGCTGAGCAGTGGTATGCAAGAGACTCTGGTTTCCATGTCCAACAATACAAAAAGAAAAAGGAAAGAAGAAAAAAAAATACATAGTTCAATGACAACGGTGGGCCATTGAACTATGGTTATTTGTCATAACCACAGAATTTTGTAACCATCACTATTAATTTTATTTTTTAATTTTTTAGATGTATTTATTTTTTGTATATGAATGTTTTGTCTGCATGTATGTATATGCACCATGGTGCCTTCCAAGGTCAGAAGAAGCCATGTGATGCTTTGGAACTAGTTATGAATGGTTATGAACCATCATGTGTATGCTAAGAACCAAATTCAGATTCAATGCAAGAGCAACGGCTGCTCTTAACCATTGAGCCATCTCACCCAGCTTCTACCTAATTTTAGGACATTTCTGTTTCTTCCAAAAGGAGTCCTTAACCTATTAGCACTCATTTCCCATCCTCATGCCCCAACTCTAGCAACCATGAATCTGCTATCTGCCTACAATGGTGTGCCTGGGCTGAACTCTCCATATAAACAAAATGATAAGCTGGGTATGGTGGTGCAGATTTGTGATCCTAGCACTTGGAAGGTGAAAGTTATCCTTAGCTACATACCCAGTTAGAGAACAATCTGGTTTCCTGATTCGAGGCCCTGGCTTTAAGCTCCACCAACCACAAACAAATCAAAGGCAGTGTGGGTCAAGATGGTGTGGAAGGCTGGACAAGATTCCGCCAACTGAGAGGATAATGAACAGGCACAGTAGCAGTGAGTCACTATGTGCTGCCTGTGCTCTGGACGCTGCTTACTCATGGTGACATGGAATGGTTTCCATGAGACCCTGCGTTAGGATATAGCAGTGAAAAGGCACGTGTGGTAGGTCCAGGGCTAAGGTATGCCACTAAGAGATCACACCACACAACATAAATAACACAAGGGATTTATTGGGGGAGGGGAGAGAACTAAAGGTTTCACATGACAGGCTTCAAACTGGGTAAGAACTAGGCAAGTCCAGGTAAGCCCAGGCAAGTCGATTACTAGAAAAACAAAAACAAAAACAAGCAAGCAAACAGAAACCCTCAGGCTTCAGGCAGCTATTCAGAAACCGCCCTGCCCTCAGAAGCTGCCCCCCAACACCAGGCTTGAGGAAAGGACAGTGAATGGGTCAACGGCAGTTTCCAGACTTCCTCAGCAACAGTTTCCAGAATTCAGTTTCCAGCTAGCCTCCACACCCTGGTAATGGAATGTCCCTAGAGATGGAGCAAGATGTAGGTCACCTACCCCAGAATCCCCTAAGATGCTTTAAATCAGGCCTTCGAGCTTGCTTGGTTGTCTTTCTATCTTGATAATGGGAGATTCCAGCATGCTGGACTTCTGCAGAATAAAACACTGCGTTTACCGTCTATTTGAGTCTGGGGTATCATTCTTCAACAAATCATGGACCCTCACAAGAGGAGATGGAGAGAGAAGAGAGGGAGGGGGCAAAGGGGAAGGAGGGAAAGAAAGAGAGAGAGGAGAGGGGAAAATGAGCTCCCTCATGAGCAAGTGCTGGGATGACTGCAGCATACTTGGTAGGGGTAGGTGAAGTAAGCTGCCACCACAGAGTCCCTGAGCAGGCTGGCAGAACATGTAATTTAACACCCGTATCTCAAAAAACAAAAGGGAACAAGCAAATATATGTGATCCTTTGTGTCTAAAAGCTTAGTAGTGTTTCCAAGGCTTGCACTGCCTGTAGCAGCCATCAATACTTCTTTTAAGAAGAAAAATTAATTCATTTATGGCGTGTATATGCATGTGTGTGTAAGTTAAAGAACTTAGAGTCAGTTTTCTCCTAACAGGTGAATCTTGGGATTTTATTAGTTTGTAAGAGTTGGGGACAAACATCTTAACCCCTTTAAGGCATCTTGCTGGCTTTTTCCCCATTTGTTGACACAAGTCTTACTATATAGCCCAGGCTGGCCTCAAACTTGTGGCAATTCCTTCTTCCTCTGCCTCCCAAGTGCTACCATTACAAGCATAGGTTATCACATTTTGAACTTCTTCTTTTCCTTCTTCTTCTTTTTTTTTTTTTTTTTTGTCGCCATTGTTTTTGTTTCCAGACATGGTTTCTCTGTGTGGCCCTGGCTGTCCTGGAATTTACTCTGTAGACCAGGCTGGCCTCGAACTCACAGAGATCGCCCTGTCTACCTCCTGAGTGCTGAGATTAAGTGTGTGTCAGCATGCCTGGTACCTTCTGTTATACATGCACACCAAATTTTGTTTATTCGTTTGTTAGTTTATCAGTTTGTTTGTTACTTATCCACGTTGGCGCCAGTATCCACAAGACTGTTGGGAATATTCATGTACTAGTGTTCGGGTGGGTGTTTTGTCATTTCTCTTGGCTAAATACTTAGAAATGGACTTCCTAGGGGACTGGTGGCCATGCTTGACTGTTGTTTGTTTGTTTCTTGAGACAAGATTTTTCTGTGGAACAGCCCTGGCTGTCCTGGAACTCACTCTGTAGACCAGGCTGACTTCGCACTCAGAGATCCGCCTGCTTCTGCCTCCAGAGTGCTGGGATTAAAGGGGCTAGTGCCAACACAGCCAGTCGTGCTTGACTTCTTAAAAGACTCTCCAAACTACATTGAAAAGCACCTACAGTCAATGACACTCTCTCCATTGATCAAACAGGGTCGGGTCCTTGGCAAATGTTTTTTTCCCATGAGCCACAACTAAGTTTAGGCATCCCTATGTTGAGGTCAGAAGCTCTATTATCCTGATCATTCAACGACTGAGACTGCTCAGAAGTGCTGCGTGGCCTCAGATTGGATCGGGGTTTTTCCTGAGAGCCCCAGGGTGGGGATGGAAAGAATGGGGTGTTTAGAGGCATTCGCAATGTCAAGGGATTAACTACTCCCGCACCAAACAGTCCGGTGCTAAAACCTAAAAGCCCAAGTGATGAGAGATATTTCGGAGGAAGTAGCTAGGGGAGGGGGAGGGCCCAAAACCAAGCCCAATCCTGACTCAGTTTTTGAGCTGCGAATCTACGACTGCGATTGCATCATGGAGCCTTCGCAGCACAGCCCTGATGCGGCAGAGAGTTGAGAGGTGGGGGCGAACTAAGGCTGGCATCTGTTCCCCATCTCTGCCCCCCGGAAGGATCCTGCGTGGTTACTCAAAGCTAGATGACAGCACCTGCCGCGAGGCCCCGCACCTCCTTGGTATTATTATGGTAGTGGCTCTGCCTTATCCGGGGGCGGGCAGAGTAATGAGATGCAATGCTGCAATTGCTGCCCTGATCCAGCAGTTTTGATTCTTCCCTAAAGCTACAAAGCAATGGCTTCCATCAGTGCTCCCCCACCCCCAGCTGGAAGGCAGAAAAGTAAACAGGAAGTGGCCTTTTCTCCAAGGGGGCTGTTTGGGACTTCAGCTGTGGGGGTTTCTTATCTGAGCTGGGAACCATTCAGATTGGGGCGTGGCTCTGCGCCCTCACATCTTGGCGCTCTTGCGCGCTTGCTCGCTCGCTCCCCCCATCCCTTCCCCTCCCCCTCCCTATCTCCCTTTCCTTTCTTCTCCAATTGCCTTCTCCCCTCCTCCTCTCTCCCCCAATAGCTTCCTATTTAAGGGTGATTACTTTACTATGCCTCAAGGATTTGTGTTGAGGGTTAGGATTTAGGTTGAAGCCCAGCATCCTGGTTGCAAACTAACATTAAGCTTTCGGTGTGATTGGAAGTTGTTAAACAAGCACAGGCACAACTCCCGGTAGCCAGAGTTGGGGGAGGGGCGTCTTTTTGTTCGGTTTGTCTTACTTTGTTTTGTTTTGTGTAACTTTGTCTTGTTCAAGACAAGGTCTCATCCTGCCGCAGTGATGACTAGCAGTAATTCTCCTTGTGTTTTATGTCTGGTGGATGTGCAGTCAGGTATGGGGGAAGGGGGTGCCTCTGCGGGCCCATGCTGAGGCATCCCATCCCCCTAAGGGACCAGCCACACGAACGACAGAACAGTATAGAATAGAGTTTATTCAGGGTATGGGGAGGCGAGTTGGAGGGTAGTAGAGACAGAGAAAGGCAGAGAGAGTAGAGGAGTAGAATAGAGGTCGGCCATGAGCACGTGGAGGGGGGTATGGGGACAGCAAGAAGGCGAGAGGGAGGGAGAGACAGAGACAAGCAGCCCCTTTTATAGTGAGTCTGGCACCTGGCTATTGTCAGGTAACTGTGGGGCGGAACCTAGATAAAATGCTACAGACACTTCTGCCACGAGGGATTTGTTTTATAGCGGTGCTGTGATGGGGCCTGGACCTAGGGTCTTGGGTTTAAGAACGGAATAGTAGAATTGAGCAGCTGCTCACAATGCCTGCAGCAGCCCTCCCCATGCAAGCACTCCAAGAAGATATTGTCTGCAAATCTCTAGCTCACAGACTTCCAGGTGCCAGCGTTTCTAACCTGGGGAAGTGAGCTTACATCAAAGGCCGGATTGGCGGCTATACATGCTGCTACCCCCCACCCGCCCACCCTCTCGCTGCCTTCTGCCTGGAATGAGAGCCTGGCCTGGCCTGCAGTCTCCACCTAAGAGGCACACTGGCACGCTTCTGCCACATAGGCCCTGATTCTTCTCTTCCAGATCCTTGCCGTTCCTGTTTTCTGTCCATGGCGTTAATAACTCTTCTAATAAATACATCCCCTACTCCCAGCAGTCTGCCTCAGTATCACTTTGAGCCCCACATCCGAATATTTTGGGTGGGTATGATGTCAAGCTCTCCACTACTGACTGAGCTACACCCCAATTTTCGTCTTCAGCGTGTTTTAATTTTTATTGTATTTATTCATTGGTTTGGTGTGCGTCCGTGCGCGCGTGCGTGCACGCGCGTTCATGCCTGTGGAGACAGTTCTTTCCCTCCACCTTGTGGATGGGTCCTAAGATGGAACTCAGGTCCCTAGGCTTAGCATCTGGAGAGCACCCTTACTGGCTAGATTCATCTGGCCCCGATTTTTTGGATTTTTGGTTTTAAACAGAATGAAATTTCACTGTTTTGAGCTCCGTTGTCTTTAACCTGTAAAACTGCAGTTTATTTCTGTGCCCTGCCCCCCTCCGCCCCCGCCCCGTGTTCCTTTGGGAATAAGTCAGAATGCCACTGTGGTCTTTCTTTGTCCCTGGGCTCATCCCCAGATTGAGTAAGGCTGCCTAGTGTGCCTGCCTCCATGTCAGACAAAAAGCAGAAGGGTGAGCACTGACTTCACGCACCGGAAGCTGCATTTGCTTTCTTTCTGTGAGGAACAGCAGATTTACTGCTCCCGGACAGCCACTACACACTCCTGGGTCAAAGGCCTCCCTCCCTAGCTTCCTGGAATTGTGATAGGTGGGCAGATGGTGTTTCTTCATTTGTGGCTCTGGAATTGAAGCCTTTTTTTTTTTTTTTTTTTTTTTTTTTAGAAAAGCTAATGACTTAATGGCTTCCCCATGGGCTTCCACCCAAATC
>NC_034613.1:6493204-6498238 GCF_900095145.1 Mus pahari | reverse complement strand
TGCTTTCTTTCTGTGAGGAACAGCAGATTTACTGCTCCCGGACAGCCACTACACACTCCTGGGTCAAAGGCCTCCCTCCCTAGCTTCCTGGAATTTGTCTTGTTATCTTTTTTGTCTTACTGATTTTCTTATTCTTTGTTTCAATTTTTATTTTCTTTTTTTTTTTTTTTTTTTTTTTTTTTTAGAAAAGCTAATGGCTTAATGGCTTCCCCATGGGCTTCCACCCAAATCCTTGCTAAATTTGCTTTTCTTGAGTGTCTCTCAGGCAGCTCTCTCAGTCATGAATAAATAAGGTTCACCTCTGCCCTTTGCTTTCCCCAAAGCCAGATGAGTCACCGGGCTTCTGCACTTCCCTCTTTCAGAAGCCAGTGAGTGTGTGGCTGGAGGGGACTCTGCCCCCAGGGAAGATCCAGCCAGCCCCTCGACTTCCCAGAACAAAGAAATTCCAGTGCCAGGAGGGAGAGGGGAGCTTTGTTCTCAGCAGGAAGAAACCAAAGAACTTCCTGAGGGGGGCTAAAATTGGCTGTGTTCAGAGGAACTGTGAAATAAGACTTCAGCTTCTCATTACTTTTAGATTGTGAGAGAGCTTGAGCTCTTTACAGCCCTGAACTAGCCAGGTTCAGCCACCGGTCCTCTATAAGCCAACTTAACCAACACGTAGTAAGGAAACACACAAAAGGATTTAGTCAGTGGGGCCACATTGCTAAGAACAGTGGTCCACTAACAACTCCCAAGCCCATTTTCTGGGTCCTAACTTGAGGGTTAGAGTCTTTTATTCCCAATTCCATACACAAACACCCCTCCCACTTCCTCCACTGAACCCATTTCTTTTCCAAAACTCCGCCTCCTATTTTCATGTCTTTGTTTCTTTGTTTCAGGCCACTGCATTTAATTAGAGTTGCCTACCTGAGTGTGTGTGAGTGTGTGTGCGCGTGTGCGTGCGTGTGCGTGCACGCGTGCGCGCGCGTGTGTGTGTGTGTGTGTGTGTGTGTGTGTGTGTGCACGCGAGCAGGTACACACTCGAGCATCTCCAGAAGACAAGCTGTCACTCTACCTAGCACCAAAGCCCCAGCATGAGACTCCTGGGGAAGTTTCCATTTCTTGGGCTCCATTGTCTCAACAGTCTGATTGGCAAAGGGAAGAAAGCAGGTGGTGTTTCTTTTGAGGCAGGGGTTCACTGTGTAGACCTGGCTGGCCTGCAACTCTCTTTGTAGACCAGGCTGACCTCAAACTCACAGAACTCCCACCTCTGGCCCCCAACTACAAGGATTAAAGGCTTAAGCTAAGGCCTTTAATTCTGACTTAGCTTTTTAGGATATCTTTATGCAAATCAGGATTGTGGTAACCTCTGTGGATTCACCTGGTCCAGCCACATGCCACACCCCATCCCCAGTCCATGCCCTGAAGATGGAGCTTGTTTGAGGAAAGAATTTGAACCAGAGGGAAAACTCCAGTACAGTTCAAGGTATGTTGTGAATTTGCTCTGGGCTTGCTTAGGAGCCATCCAGGCCTCCAGCCTCCATTGGGAGCCTCAAAAATTGACCTCAAAAAATGTAACATCACTAATCTTCCTGAAGCTCAGGCCTAAGTATGTTTCCTCCTTCCCAACAGAATAGCCTTTGCCAGCCAGGTACCCCATCTGTTGGAAAACCCCACCCCTAAGCCCACTTTTAGTAACCTAGCAACAACAGAGTCATCATCAGCCACCAAAATGGAACATATTTCCTCCCTATGCAGGTGCACGCACTATATCACCTTATAAAAAGCCAATACCTTCTCTTTCCACCCTCTTTTCCATTCCACCCTCACTCAGAGGCAGTCTCTGCATCCCATTCCCCTCCCTCATGAGATTTGTTGCATGGTGATCTTTGCTGCATGCCCTGGCTCCAATTCCGCCATTTAATCTTAACACTGTCCACCCATTTTTTTTTGGTTGGTGACCACTCCCACCACAAAAGCAATTTCTTATATTTTTTGGTTGTGAGCCTAGCCTTTAACAGCTGAGCCATCTCTCCAGCCAGCAATTTCTAAGGGTACTAGAATCAATGCAAAACAAGCAAATAAAAGCATAAACTTAGTTCTCTCACCTCAAAGCCAGTATGAGTTTATTATGGAGCAGAATGTGAGTGGGCATTGCCTCAGATTTCGGTTATTCTGAGTACCATGTCCCAACAGGATAAGAGTTTCATTATGTTTTTATAGTAATAGAACAAAGAATGTCACAAATCAAGACACCTTTCAAATACTTTGGTGGGTCTGTCAGGTAGAAAAGTTACAGCAAAGTTATGAAGCCTCAGCTATAGACCCCTGATAACATTCTTAGCATTTAGGCTAATGGAAGCTAGGAGACTTTTTGTACATTCCCAAAGCATTTACTTAATAGCCACAAGGATGTTAGGTCAAACACAAAAGTGAGCAAAAATGGCTATTTAGAGACCTCAGATGGCTGAAGAGAATTTGGCTCTAGACCTGCAAATTTCAATCTTCACAATCGATGAACCTCTAATTAATTGGTCAATCAGCCGAGTAGAATGTTAGTGAAGGGGTAATGACTATTTTAGAATTTTGGTTTCTTTAAAAACACAGAACTATAAGACTGTGTTTTCATTTTAATCCCAGGTGTCTTGATGTGGGACTGCTTTGGATTATCTGCAGCAGCTGACTATGATTTGCCTCGTGCTCTAGCAGAGGCAGGTTTTGCCAGCTGCAGATAGTTTCTGTGATTTGTGACATTTGGAATCCTGGGAACTTTTCAAAGGTTATATAAATTCGAAGGCCCCAGTAGGCAGGGTGGGTAGGTGGTTGTTTGGTGTTTCAGAGCATTGGTGCTGTAGCCATGGCCAAAGGGGGGGAAAATAGATTCAGGAATTTTCCTAATTCCTCTCTCCCTTCTATCCTTGTTCGTCTGCCATCTTGTGTTGGGGGTGAAACCATGGTGATAAATGATGAAAAAAGAACCCACCAAAAACCCACAAAGTAACAAAGACTGACTGCAGTGTGCATGCTTCTTCTTTTCTTTTTTTTTTTTTTTTTGGTTTTTCAAGACAGGGTTGCTGGGATTAAAGGCCTGTGCCACCATGCCTGGCATGTGGGTGCTTCTTTTTTCCTGGGAACTTCTATTAACACTAGTATCCCTCATCTGGAACAGGCAGCCCATCTCAAACATTGTCCTGAATTGACATTGGTCAAAAGGTAGCTGTGAAAAATAACTTGAGTTAAAAAATAACTAGCTGGCCGGGTGTGGTGGTGCACGCCTTTAATCCCAGCACTCAGGAGGCAGAGGCAGGTGGATTTCTGAGTTCGAGGTCAGCCTGGTCTACAGAGTGAGTTCCAGGAAAGCCAGGGCTACACAGAGAAACCCTGTCTCGAAAAACAAACAAACAAACAACCTAGCTGGTGACTCTTACCCCTCCTTATCCCTCTCCCAGCTATGTGGAAAGGAGAAGAGAGCTCATTTTCCAGGAAGTCAGCACTAGTGATCCAAACTCCAAGCAAGCACATCTGAGAACTCTTCTGAGGACCTGGCTACCCCTCTGCCATGAAGATAATACCATTCTGACGCCAGGACCATGGGTCACAGCAAGACAGTGTTTCTAGGAATCTATGGGGACAGATAATGACTGAAGAGGACATGAGAAGGAAAGAGGCCATTTCCTTGGGATCTAGTTTGCCCTTCCTATTGTGAGTTAAAAATCTTAGACACAAATGATAAATCCAAAACTGCCTACAGAGATAATGCACATTTCCCTAAAGACATTCAATCAAGGATGTTGACAACAGAAACAGGGGTTGAAGAGGTAGCTCAGTTGACAGTAGGCTTGTCTGGCATGCACTAGGCTATGAGTTCAATCCCCAGTACCATATAAACCAAGTATGGTAATATTCACCTGTAATCTCAGCACTCAGGGTGATCAGAAGTTTGGGTTCTCCACTACACAGTGATTCAAGGCCAACCTGGGCGCTATGATACTTTTGAAAAAAGAAAAAGAAAAAGAAAAAAAAAGGGGGAAAAACAGAAAAGGAAATAAAAATAAAAATAATTTTTGCTTACTTGGAACCCGAATATGTGTTAACTAGAGTTTTACCATATCAACACTCCTCTCTCATTTTTCTTTCTATATGTAAGTACACTGTAGCTGTCTTCAGACACTCCAGAAGAGGGAGTCAGATCTTGTAATGGATGGTTGTGAGCCACCATGTGGTTGCTGGGATTTGAACTCTGCACCTTTGGAAGAGCAGTTGAGTGCTCTTACCCACTGAGCCATCTCACCAGCCCCCATCCTCTCTCATTCTTTAAACAGCACACTTCATAAAACCATCTTACAATTTAATTTACTAAAGAAAATTCTTTTTTTGCTGTTTTTTTCTAGAGAGGGTAGCCCTGGATGTATTTTCTGGTAGGCTAGAAGTGAGGTTAAAGCATTTAAGAACACTTATTAAAGGAGGTTTTGAAAAATATAGCCTACAAATGTGTGCTACCTTTAAATCTATTTTTTTTGGGGGGGGGGGGGATGTCGAGACAGGGTTTCTCTGTGTAGCCCTGGCTGTCCTGAAACTCACTCTGTAGACCAGGCTGGCCTTGAACTCAGAAATCCACCTGCCTCTGCCTCCCGAGTGCTGGAATTAAAGGCATGCGCCACCACACCCGGCCTTTTAAATCTTCTAATGACATCCTTCAACGAATGGAACCTAGAAAGCTAGGGGAGCACATCTACTGTTGCTATAAAGACACGGGTGCCTACTCTCCCAAAACTAGGGATAGAAGTGTTCCACTGTCTTTTTCCATATGATAATGAGCCAGCCTGCCTCCATTTTAGACTTAAAAGCCACCTTATAGTAAAGACAAACTAGGCTCATTCCTGTTTATGATTAAATCTCTGTTTTTTAAAGATTGGGCTATGCCCCACCCGTAACCTTATGGCTACAAGTGTAACAAATGGTTCTGAACTGCCTGTTCCAAGAAACAGCAACAATGTCTTTGTTTCAAAAAGATGTTTATACGCTGTCTTAGTCAGGGTTTCTATTCCTGCACAA
>NC_034613.1:6490544-6493009 GCF_900095145.1 Mus pahari | reverse complement strand
AGAATCCAAAACTACCAGCCCAGAGATGGTCCCACCCACAAGGGGCCTCTCCCCCTTGATCACTAATTGAGAAAATGCCCCACAGCTGGATCTCATGGGGGCATTTCCCCAACTGAAGCTCCTTTCTCTGTGATAACTCCAGCTGTGTCAAGTTGACACAAAGCTAGCCCGTACATAAGCATCTTGCAAACCTACCTTTGTATCAAAAGGTTGTTACAACTACCTGTTCTTATGACTACCTTAGGACCACCTTGCAGTCATGTCTGTTTCAGGAGGTGGTTGTGACCACGTACTTATGTTTATGTTCTGCTCCTATAGTCCCACCTATTTTGCCTGCAAAATTCCCCATTTGAAAAGCCCCTACCCTTGAGCTTGTCTTTCTCACTTCCAAGGCTGACTTCTTGAACCCCACTTTAGGGGAGGCAGCCCATATACATTGATTAAAAAGCTTGCTTTAATTAGTTTGCCTTAATTAATTTGGCCATGATGATTTGGACCTGTGATTTTTCTCCTCAAATCTTTGGGATTAACAATGACTCTGTCTAAAAGCTTAAGGAACAGTTTCACTCTGGCTCATGCTGGAATTCTTCAGTGTTGTCAGTGATTTGGCTTTACCTGAGTGGAGCTGCATGGAGCTGCCTCATGGGGAAAGGAACTAACTTCTCAAAGCAATGGTGTTATGCAGGGCTTCAGACCCAGTCTCCTTGCCACCACTGCTACTGACATCTTTGCTGTCCTGAGGATGTGGTGAACTCTGGGGAGTCCTGGGTGATAGGTTATTTCTCCACCATTGGTGAAATGAGCCAATATAAACCAGACTAAATTATATTAAAGGTAGGTTTATTGGAAAGCTGCTCTCGGGTGGATGAGTTCAATGGCCCCAAGGACTAAGGCCAGGGAAGTTGCCATGGGGAAAGGGGGCAGGTAGGGGAGGGAGAGAGAAAGAGAGAAGGGGATGTGCACATGCAGAGAAAGAAAAGGAGAAGGGAAGAGAGGATAGAGAGGGGGAGAGGGGGGAGAGAGAGAGAGAGAGAGAGCAAAAATGATGTCTGGATTATATAGGGAGGAACCTCTGGGCTAAGGGCAGCCCAGCCTCTGGGCTGGAAAGTTCAGGGTTGGGGAACAGGGTATGCCAAGTAGAAACTGAGGGATGATGGGAGAACCTGGAAAGCCAGATCTGCTTTAGTATGTAAAATATGCACTTCAGTCCCTTGTAAGGTGCAAGGCAGTGCAAAACCAAACACTAGGATGTTCTGTGGTTTGATCTAAGTGTGGGTTCCATAATTGATAGTGACAAAATAGTGACAAAAGTAATCAAGCTGCTAACTTAAGTTTTATGTACTTTTCTGTGTGTAAATAATATCCATATAAAGCTCTAGTAACAGGGGAAAACGATGTAACAGATAAGGGAAGACACTTTGTACCTTGTAAACCTTTTGTTGTTAGGGACTTCTCAAAGCTTTATATCAAACTATGACTACTATACTACTTGCAACGTCAAGGACTTGCGTAGCCTGTTTTTAAACATCATATGGGACAGGCTCTTCCGTTTGCTTGCTTTCCCATCCAGCATTATGCCTTTGCTTGCCATTGCTTTTCTCCTCAGCCTTTCTCTAGGACTCTTAGCTACCCTCTTGCCACTAGTGGGGCTACTGCCACCTCTGCTATGCTCTTCATGCCATGAGTTCAGCCCACCTGTGATAAAAAAAAATTAACCATCCAGAAAAATTTAAAAAGACTTTTCAAAAGTCTTTTTTTTTTTGAGCCTAGTCCCAGGGGGCAAGACAAGGAAGGACTTCCAGGCAACTTGAAAAGTGAGCCAAACAGCCTTATTACATAGCTAGGAGATTGAATAGGGCACGCAGATGAAGAATTATATTTGTACCAATCACAGCACACCTTTCAGTTCCACCAATCACAGGCCCCAAGTAGAAACTAATTTCAGGCTTTGCATATAGACCAATCACAAAATTCTCACTGCACAAGTCTCAGAATAGGAGCCCTTACCACCACCACTACCACACCACAGCACACCATCCCACACCACACCTCACCTCACCATACCCCAGGTGGAGATGGAAGAGTAGCTGCAGGGTCATCTAAAGTGCATTGAGCTTTGGCTAAGCCTGTGATGCTGTCTTCCAAGGCAGGTGCTGATGGTCTCTAGAGGTCATGAGTAACTAGATCAAAACGTCCTGAAACAGGAATCAAGACTTAGTAAGGCACATTTTGTGGTCTTTACAGCTATAAGGTTCTTAGACTGATCACCAAGTGCCCAAAACAGCTGAAATAAGGGCTAGGCTTGGCAGTGAAAGCCCTTAATCCTAGCATTTGGGAGGCAGAGGCAGGTAGATTTTCTGTGAATTTGAGGCCAGCCTGGTCTAAAGAATGAGTTTTCAAGTAGATCAATGCAATAGAATTGAAGATCCAGAAATGAATCCACACACCTATGGTCACTTGATTTT
>NC_034613.1:6487872-6489349 GCF_900095145.1 Mus pahari | reverse complement strand
GATGGCCTAATCGGCCATCACTGGGAATAGAGGCCCCTTGGTCTTGCAAACTTTATATGACCTAGCACAAGGCAAGGCCTGGGCCAAGTAGTGGGAGTGGGTGGGTAGTGGAGCAGGGGCAGGGGGGGTGTATAGGGAACTTTTGGGATAGCATTTGAAATGTAAATAAAGAAGAAAAAAAAAAGAATGAGTTTTTGACCAGCCAGTACTACACAAGGAACCTTCCCCAAACAAATCACAACAACAAAACAAAAACCCAGACGGGTTGCCATGACAGCAGTCTGGCCTTGCCTCTAGGCACAAGACCAGGTTCTATCCACCAATGACCTGCCCCAGGGCTTTTACCCATTCACAAAAGGAGGAGGAGGAGGAGGAAGAGGAGGAGAAGAAGCTGCGGCCCATGGGACATTTGCAATAAAGACTTAAGGAAAACTCAACACAAAATTCATATTCTCAATAGCATTTAAAGTGTTTACTAGTGCTTAGCCCACTACTCTAGGAAGACTTAAGTCCCTCTATCTGCCCCCCCCCTTTCACTTTGACTATGTGTCCCTGGCTGTCCTAGAACTCACTTTATAGACCAGGTTGTCCTCAAACTCTCAAGAGATTGGCCTGCCTCTGCTTCCTAAGAGCTGGGATTAAAGGCATGTGCCACTATGCCTGGCTTCTCTGTTTTAATATTCCCAGAACTGGGACACAGACTTCTGTGTCACCTCAAGGAACATCTAGGTGACTAGGGCTTCTATAACAAAATACTCCAGAGAGTGAGCAACTCAGAAAAATGTTTTCCTCACCGTTTAGGAGGCTAAGAGTCTGAGATCTAGAAGCCAGCATGCTAAGGCCCTGGGGAGGGCTCTCTTCTTGACTGGTAGATGTCACAGTCTAGGCCTGGTATTACCAGATTCTTATCTTCTTATTCAAATAATTGACAGAACAACAAAGGCTCATACAGATTGCAAAAGTAGTGAGGAAGTTCTATTAAACATAAAGCAATACTTCCGATTAGAAAGGCAGGCACTGTCAGTGTTGACAGTAGGTCAGAGTGAAGATCTCACTCAAGGGCAGGTGATAGCCTGGGGTCTCTTTTCCAGTGTATAGGACGGAAGGGCTGGTTTTTATATTTTGGGCAGATAAACCAAGCAACAGACCAGGTAAAGGTGTTCCACATGAGAGAGGTTTATTATGCGGGAATGGGGGAAGGGCGGCGAAGGGTAGAAGGGTAGAGAAGAGGAGAGAGAGGAGAGAGAGAAGAGAAAAGGAGAAGAGAAGAGAAGAGAGTGAGGAGGGGGCGGCTTCCTATTTTATACAGAAAATGATGTCACACCAGTGAGGGCAGGAACTGAGCCAAGTGGATTGTGGGATTGAAGGTCGTTGNCCTGGCAATGCAGGTCAAGGGTCACATGGTTAGGCCAGGGCTTGGAGTATCCTGGTGCTAACATTCCTCCCTTCTTGTTATTATAAAATAAGGGGAGAAAAA
>NC_034613.1:6484093-6487861 GCF_900095145.1 Mus pahari | reverse complement strand
TGGGCACTACCAAAAAGGAATGGGTGAGAGGTACACCCCTAAAAATGCAATTAAGTGGTGGGGTCTGATACGGGAAATAAGGTTGTCCTCCTACCCGACAATAGGAAAACGAGAGGGATGGCAGTGGTTGGGTCAGAGGAGCCTGGGCCTCGTCAGTCCGCCATAGTCAAGCCTAGGAGATCAGTTGGAGGGTTATTTGGGAGTAATGTTTTGCATAACATGGGGGCAATCAACAGCCCAATGTCCCTCTTGATGGCACCTAGGGCATGGCCCCCTCGGCTTGCAAGGATTAGGGCAGGCTTTTGCCCAATGACCTTGTCGACTGCACCTGTAACAGGTGCCTGGTGGTCTCTTGGTAGAGGACCATGATCTTGGGGTGGCAGCTGGGGCTGGTGGGACAGCCTTTGCCAGCATATTATACTTCTGCTTGCGGACCCTCTCATCTCTCCCATGGTCCAATGGTTAAGAGTCAAACTAGGGGAGTCGTCACAGTCTGTCTCATCATCTTAGTCACAAAGAAGACAAACAAACACAAACACAAACACACCGTCATCTGCTTCCACCAGGACGACCAAAACCAGAGAAATGACCCAGATGAATCAGATAGCTGGTTCTCAACAAGAGGGTTACAGTATCGCTACCGACCTACAGATGGGACGGAGGTCCCCACAGATGGGACAGAGGTCCCCACAGATAGGACGAAGGTCCCCACAGATGGGACTGAGGTACCTACAGATGGGACAGAGGTTCCTACAGATGGGACAGAGATCCCTACAGATGGGACGAAGGTCCCTACAGATGGGGCATCCCCCAGGGCAATTTTTAAACCAGACTCAGGCTGATCAGTATAAACTCAGGTGGATCAGAATCCAAAACTCAGGCTGACCAGAATCTAAACTCAGGCAGATCCAAACTCAGGCAGTGCCGTGCTTCAGAAACAAAGGACGAGACACAGACAAACAAACCAACACAACAATTGCACATTCATTTCAGAAAACAGAAAACAGACACTCAGAACGGAGACTCTGGCTGGCATGCACACATTCCAGAGGGGATCCCCATACCCCCAAGTCAGTTCTTGGGTGTGAGGGGTGATCGCATTTCCCGGCCAACACACCAAATGAAAGACCCACACATGAGGACTCCCCCACTTTCTGACTCAGGAGAGGCGACACCCCAAATCACTCACGAGAAATGGTCTTGATGCAAACTGCAAGAGGACTTTTATTCCAGGCATGCTCTGGGACCCATAGTACACCACCGTGAGCTCCAAGTAGCTGGTGGAGGGGGTATTTAAAGGAAGAATCCACAACTCAAGGGGGTGGGGAGGGCATTGTTGGAAAACACCAAAAATACCAGTTAAGAGTCATGAGGAGGGGGCTGGAGAGATGGCTCAGTGGTTAAGAGCACTCACTGCTCTTCTGAAGGTCCTGAGTTCAAATCCCAAGCAACCACTACCATCCATAATGAGATCTGATGCCCTCTTTTGGGGTGTCTGAAGACAGCTACAATGTACTTACATATAATAAATAAATCTTTTTAAAAAAGAGTCACGAGGATATGGGAGTCAAGACAGTTTCTATGAGTCTCTAACAGCACATTTGCATAGCGGGTTCCAGGAGCGGTCAGGGTGGGTCAGGGTGACTTTCTTTGAACAAACACTCCCGGAACCCAGGAAGTGGGTGGGTGGAGGAATGTCGCTATCTGTTTTATGATTAGCATGCCTTGGATTATTGAGTCACAAAGGTCACATTCTCAAGTCTGGGCCTAAAGGCCTAGATTTTGTTTTGTTTTGTTTGTTTTTTTGTTTGTTTGGTTTGGTTTGGTTTGGTTTTTTCGAGACAGGGTTTCTCTGTATAGCCCTGGCTGTCCTGGAACTCACTCTGTAGACCAGGCTGGCCTCAAACTCAGAAATTCGCCTGCCTCTGCCTCCCAAGTGCTGGGATTAAAGGCGTGCACCACCACGCCCGGCAAGGCCTAGTTTTTATGTTTTTATGTTTCACTTTTTCAATATCAATAGCTTCCCCAAGGATCATCTACCATGTCACCCCTAATTTCTTCAATTCACTGTCTTTAGAACTGCAGGAATATGAATTTGAGTACACCATTATTATAAATGATCCATTCTCCATAAATTTATGGGTATATCAGCCACATAAGGTCTCAACTTCCTTTTTTGCCTTTCTGGTCCCACATAGTTAATCCATCAGACACATTGTCTTACTCCTTATAATTTACCAATTCCTATTAATTGTGTGTAAACCTTCATCTTCTGAAGTTTTCAATCTGGATTTCAAGACTTTTGCAAAAGTACATTAACATCAGCTCCTATATCTACCAAACATTCTATATCAACACTGTTCATTTGTACCGATAATTTAGATCTCTAATCACTATCCACTATATGCCAGAACACACAGTTTCCAGTACTGCTAAAAGCCCCTATCCTTTCTACTGGAGCATCCTTGTCCTTGATGTAAGGAAATAACAACAACTGAGTAATTCCATCCCTGCATCAATTTGCATCTCCTTTTTTTTTTTACATACACCATAATTTCAATTTCTTCCTTGCTATCCCCATATACTATACCTGGATGTGCAATAAATTGTTGAAAAGTTAATCCACTTCTTCCCAAGATTATTCCCACTGTCCCTGAAGGTAAAGGACCATAAATACCTATCATTAACTTGTAACGTTTAACTTTTGGGGATACTGTAAGAGGCATATCTGTGGCCAGATCCAAAGCTGTAGCATGTATAAGGTATTTAGTTTTGATTGTCTTGCCTACTTGGTACCTCCTGGCTGACCAAAGGAAGACAGCTCATATTGTTTGCTGCAGGGCCTCAAGCTGACAGGCCCCATTGTTCATTTCACAATGATAAAAGGTTACCTTGTATGTCTCTCTTAGACCTATAATCCTTAGACCAATGTTTGCCCTTTACACTGCAGCTATAATACCCTGGAAACCTTTGTGCCTCATACCCACCAGAACCTGCTCATTCTTGTCTACTATTACCATATTCTCTAGAGTATCTGTTATTTTTTCAAAGATTTATTTATTTATTTTAAAGAGTTATTATGTGTGCCAGGAGTGGTGGCGCATGCCTTTAATCCCAGCACTTGGAAGGCAGAGGCAGGCGGATTTCTGAGTTCGAGGCCAGCCTGGTCTACAGAGTGAGTTCCAGAACAGCCAGGGCATGTCTCGGAAAAATAAAATAAATAAAATAAAATAAAAAGAGTTATTATGTATAGAATTGTTGGGAACTAAAAAGGGGGGCCCTGGGGAAGAGCGGGGAGGAGAAGACCCACACCCCACCAGAGTTTTACCTATTCTCTGGTCTGTCAGGCGTGGGAGGGCTGCTATCTACCTTCCACTCATTCCTGGTCATTCAAGCCTCTGACCCACTCTTCAGGGGGTGGCCAAGGGGCATCCCTACCTGGGAACCCCGGAGCTACTTTGCTAAAGTCACCAGAGTTATAGGAAAGAGGGATGAGGGAAGGGAGGTTCCCAACACCTGCGAGAGTGAGGGCAGTGGATCTTGACTGGAGCACAGGAAGGCCTTCTAATGGGAGATTAGAAACGGCTCATTAGGAGAAAGCCTGTCCCATCCTCCAAGCACAGTGGGCCTTGATGAGCAGAGACATTCTAAGGTTTTAGAGCTTTATTATAGAAAGGCAGGGAGAAAGAGAGAAGGGAGAGAGAGGCAGGGGAAAGGCTAGAGAGTAAGAGAGAGGAGAGGAGAGGAGAGGGGAGGGGAGAGGGGAGG
>NC_034613.1:6449661-6483876 GCF_900095145.1 Mus pahari | reverse complement strand
GAGAGGAGAGGAGAGGAGAGGAGAGGAGAGGAGAGGAGAGGAGAAGAGGACAAAGAGAAAGGAAAGAGGAGAGAAGACAGGAGAGAGAGGGTGAGAGTGAGGGATAAGAGGTAAGAGAGTGAGAAGTGAGAGAGAGATGAGTAAGAGAGCAAGGTGGGGCTGACCATCCCTTTATATGGTCTTTACTGTTGCTAAGTAACTGGGGGAGGAGTTTAGCCTGAAGGTCAGAAGCTTGGGCCATTGCCTATGTGACTTCTAGCCATCTTCTCTTGTGGGGGCTGTGGGGGGCAGTAACTTAGGCAGGAGCCAGAGTTCCAGGAGCATAAGGGAATGCCTACCATGTCATGAAGGTGAATTATCACCCTTCGGGGTTCAGACCTCAGTTCAACTGGAGACCAGCCTGTCTGTGCAGAGCCCAATGCCCCACATAAAATGTCCTACCTAAATGTATGCCTGCAGGCCAGAAGAGGGAACCAGATCCCATTACAGATGGTTGTGAGCTACCATGTGGTTTCTGGGAATTGAACTCAGAACCTCTGGAAGAACAGCCAGTGCTCTTAACCTCTGAGCCATCTCTCCAGCCCCATACCTGTTATTTTGAGCTCTGAATCTTCTACCTTACAATTTCTTTGGAAATGGCCAAATTCACCACAATTAAAGCATCAAGTATTTTGACTCCTAAGACTTTTAGCTGTGATGTCAGCATGATGTTCCTGAGAGCCAATTGCAGTTGTCTCTCTTATCCATTTGTCTATCAGTGTTCCTTGTGCTTTCAATAGTCTGTTCTTACATTCAGTATTCACATTTTCAAATGCCAAGATCTCTGTCAATGACTGTCTGGTTTCAGGGTCTAATATGGCTCTATTTACAGCTGAACCCAATCTCTGTAAGAAATCAGTAAAGGCTTCTGTAGGAACCTGTATTGCCTTAGTAAATGAGGTAGATTTCTTCCCTGGCTCCTCAATCATATCCCAAACTCTTAAGTTGCAATATGACATTTTTCAATTATGACATCATCAGACTGAATTTGTTCTTGAAGATCAGCATAGCATCCTTCACCAAGCAGATAGTCTTTAATAACATTTATCCTCCTTGCTATATTATGTTGTATTTTTGTGGCTTCCTGCTTCCACCACAACAACCATTGTAATTGTTGACCAGCTTCTAGCACAGCTGATACCAATCCCTTCCAATCTTGAGGAATAACCCTATTCTGCATAGCCCAAGTACTTAACATTTGCTTAACAAATGGAGAACGCAAGCCATATAATATAATAAATAATAGCCTCTTTAAAATGCTATTACTATGCATTACTATTGGATGGCAGTACAGCTCATTATAAGCATGACCATCATTATTAGCAGGTTGCAGTTGCCTGTGTGGCCCCAGGTAAATCCTCTGGTGATGCACTTGGCCGAACATAATCCACTGTCCCTGTACCACCTTCTGCTCCTCCTAGCCCCTTGTCTCATGTAGGTGCTCTGGGCACCTGGCAGTGAAGGTGTGTGGAACAGGGTGGGGCAGCAATTTGCCTTCTGTCATTGTTTTTTTCCCCTCTTGCATCATGCAGTAACTTCCTGGTCTCAGACACCAAGCCTGAACCCTGTCGTCCTCCCACTGACTCTTTTTGCTTTTCAAGCACTTCTACCTCTATCTGCAAACTCTCTAAGTGTGAAGCCAACTCTGCAATTCATTCTAACACAAGAGAATTGAGTAAACCTTCTGAGTTTTCAGCTTTCCTTCCAATCTTTTCCAGAATGGTATACATCAAGACTATGAAGCAAAACCAGAAACCCCCCTCCAGAGGCAAGGCAGGAGACTACCCAGTGGCAGCTGCTGCTATTTTGCCAACCTCCTTAAACAACACTGCCAACCTTTCAAGAGTCTGGCTTTTTCCTTTACTACATTAGAAGTGAAGTTACCCATTACGCCTAAGTCATGTTGGGTGTCACCTGTAGACTTAGATTTTTTTTTCTAGACCTACTTTATTTATGGTTCCTGAACATTTCAACCTCCCTTCTAGTCCACCAACAAGAGGTAGGGGAAAGGAAGATTTATAAGAAAAGGGGAGTTGGGCTGGTGAGATGGCTCAGTGGGTAAGAGCACCTGACTGCTCTTCCGAAGGTCCGGAGTTCAAATCCCAGCAACCACATGGTGGCTCATAACCATCTGTAATGAAATCTGACGCCCTCTTCTGGAGTGTACTTACATATAATAAATAAATAAATCTTAAAAAAAAAGAAAAGAAAAAAGAAAAGGGGAGTTGTGGACCTGTTTAGAAGGAGTTCTTTGGGGGCAATTACACTCTTTCTTGTCCAAATACCAGCAGTCCAGTCCAATAGCAAACACCAAATAAGAACCAGTAGCAGTTGCTCAATCTAGCAGAAACGACAAGACTCTGCAAAATCATACGAGTCAGTGGAAGTGGCAAGAATCAGCCGGAATACCACAAGAAGTTCTTTGGTGTATTTCTTTCTACAAAGTGAAGACCAGCAAAGACCAGCAAATAAAAGCATTGCATGGCCGGTAAAGGCCAGTGAAGACCAGTGAAGCGCTGCACAGCATCACAATGCAAGAATATCCTTTCACTCTTTGTGGGATTCTATTTATACTCTTTCTAAACATCACGCACCCTCTCAAGCACCTTGTCTAGCAAATCATCACACGCCCTATCATGTGTCTGCTTCAGTAAGACATCCTCTCACAAGACAACTTTCAGGAAAACATCATGTGACATAAATGAGTTTCCAAGGAAACCAGAAATTTCTACTTCAGAGCATTTATAGCCATACCACCATGAACATGTCCAATCTTGTCTGATCTTGGAAGCTAAGTATGGTTGGGCCTAGTTAAGTACTGGGATGAGAGGAGTGAGGGACATACAAACAATAAAGACCTCCTTGTGTAACAGGGTGTGATGGTTTCCACCTATACCTCAGCAGTGACTGAGAGGACAGGATTGGTGAGTCCAAGGCCAGGTTGAGCTTCAACAGAAGACTACCTCTAAAATTAAACAAAACAATCAAGAAATTTTCTTATGTGAGCTCAAATTGGCATGCCACAATTTGAGAAGAAACAAGATGTACATACCACGTGTCTACTCTGAGGGATTTTGTCCTTGATTTATTCTCTCACAATTTTATACATACATAATGTACTTTGATCTAATTCCCCATTGCCCTCTCTCATCCACATTCCCCTCCCACCAAACCCCTTCTTCCCAGCAAGTCCTCCTCTTTCTTTCCTGTGTTTTTGTGACCACTGCATGTAATTAGGGCTGCCTACCTAAACATGAGTGGGGCAAAGGCAACTTAGCAGTGGCTATAGCACAGAGGAATATACATCTCTCTTTCACAGAAACCTTCGAAAGGCAAGAGCTCCTCAGGGAGGGGTGGAGCATTGTGAGCCCCTACCTTCTCTGTAATAGAAGATTAAAGGGCCTGTTCTTGTGCAGGTGCAGAGCAGGTAGCCACTGCTGCTGTGGGTTTGTGGGTACAATGGCCATGTCATCCCCAGAAGATATAGGCTTTGTTTTGTTTTTGTTTGATTGATTGTTTTTATTTTTTAAGATAGGGTCTCTCTCTACATAGCCCTGGCTGTATTGGATCATTCACTATACTTGTAGACCAAGATGGCCTTGAAGTCACAAAGATCCACCTGCCTCTGCTTCCTGAGTGATAGGATTAAAGATGTTTGCCACCATTCCTGGCTTATAATGCATTCATTAATTACAAACAGACACAGGAATGTTTTGGTATGGAGCATTAGCAGCATCTCAGCCAAGTGACCAAGATTAACATTACTAGTAATAATACTACCGAAGCTGGGCATAATGGCTCGCTCATGTCTGCCATCCAAGCAAGACCAGTAAGTACTCTTAACAGTTGAGCCATCTCTCCAGTCCCATTTCTGTGGTATTTTTGTCAATAATGCATAACCTCATAATCATGAGAAAACAATATCAGTAAGACCCCCAACTTAGATACTCCAGAGAAAACTGAGGCACTGTCATGAGTTAGAGGAGAGCAAGGGGATAGAGCCAAGTGAAATCCTGGCCTGGAACTTGAAGCAGAGAAAGCAGATCGACATCCTGCTGGAGAAGGAGCTGAGAGTTCTATGTCTTGATCTGAAGGCAGCAGGAAGTGACTGTGTTCCACACTTTGAGTAGCTTGAGCATAGGAGACCTCAAATTCTGCCATCATAGTGACACACTTCCTCCAACAAGACCACACCTCCTCATTCCCCACGGGCCAAGCATTCAAACATGGGAATCTATGGGAGCCATACCTGTCCAAACTACCACAGATACACACAGAGAGGCAGAGAGAGATACACAGAGAGAAGTGGGGACATCCTGTGTGGAAGGCTTGGAGAGCTTATATGAGGACTCTGAGAAGCACCAGGTGACCAGTAAACTACACCCAAATCCATCCAAGAGATTCCTGAGCTTGTTTAGTCACTTACCTCCTGGCCTGAATTCAAAGCTGGTACAAAGGCCAAGATTACACACAGGTTGGGACAGAAAGAGTTCCAAGATAAACATGTTCCCTCTCTGATCTAATGCATGAAAAGGGGAGACTCTGGAGGGGGGGGTCAGAAAAATAAACAAACTCCAAGTGGTTCTCTAGTCTCCACATGCACACTATGAAAAGTGTGTGCCCCCAGATACAAGTAAGCAATAAACACACTCAAAAAGAGAAAAAACAAAAACAAAAACAAAACAAAAAAAACTATACAATGAGATATAGTAAAAAACCCCAACAGATGCCAGGGACTCTCGAAAGCTCCTAGGAGCATTATGTTACCATCTGAAACTGGTTTACAGCCATGTTCTTTATTGTTTTGTAATATGTGAACTTTGTAATCTTTCCCTCATGGAGTTATTTTTGTTATTTATACAAAATAATGCTTAAAATAAATGGAAAGAAAGTGGAAAGAAATAAAACATATACAACTAAATAACAACAAAAAACCCAACAGCCTGTTTGATTGTTGGTCTAATGTGCACAGGGCCCTAGTTTCTATCCCCACCACTACAAAACATTTTTTTAAATATTTTATCATTTTTATGTGCATTGGTGTTTTTACTGTATATATTTCTTTTTTTTTAAGTCTTTTTTTAAAAGATTTATTTATTTATTTATTTATTATATGTAAGTACACTGTAGCTGTCTTCAGACACTCCAGAAAAGGGCGTCAGATCTTGTTACAGATGGTTATGAGCCACCATGTGGTTGCTGGGATTTGAACTCTGGAACTTCAGAAGAGCAGTCGGGTGCTCTTACCCACTGAGCCATCTCACCAGCCCCCTACTATATATATTTCTACATGAGGGTGTCAGATCCCCTGGAACAGGAATTGTAGGCAGTTGTGAGTTACCATGTGGGTGCTGGGAATTGAACCCAGGTCCACTGGAAGAGGACTCAGTGTTCTTAACTGCTGAGACCTCTTTCCAGCTGCCTGCAAAATATTTTTTAAAACTGACAAAATTATGATGGGTGAGTCTGTCTGAACATGAAGGGCTTTTTGCCTCGAAACAATACAGTCCAGGGACTATTTGCACAGCAGTTGCATTGAATGAGGTGTGATGTCACCTAGAGATGATGTAAACAGGGAGACACCTGTGGGTCCTATGCTAATATGGTGCCATTTTATATAATGGTTTTGGTCATCTGTGGGTTCTGATAGGGTTCCCATCCCTGAGATACTGAGAGACAGCTATAATTGACAGAATAAGCAAATAAAAAATCAGCAGCAATATGAGAGAACTAAGGAACACCATCAAGCAACAGACTCTAGGTAACCATTGCATGACATTAACCAACAGCATGTTGGATAGATGGGTGTGTGTGTTGTTTTGTTTTTGTTTTGTGTTTGCTTGATTTTTGAAGCAGGGTCTCTTCTTGTTGTAGGCTGACCTACAACAACTTATGTAGCCAAGAAAGACTTAAACATCTGTTCTTCCTGCTTCCATTTCTCAAGTGCTTAGGAAATAAGTGTTCATCAGCACACCAGCTTGTACATGCTTTTCAAGTGTATGAAAATCACCAAAACAAAACTTCTTCTTTCATTTTTTAGTTTTGGGGATTGAATCTGAGGTCTCTACTTTTGTTGGAATTTAAGGTCTGTACTGCCCTACCTCTAAACCAGAAAGACAGAAATTAGAGAAAGCAGATTTACTCAAGGTCATCCCTAAGAAAAATAGATTTCTGTCTCCTCTGTGTGTGCGTGTGTGTGTGTGTGTGTGTGTGTGTGTGTGTGTGTGTGTGTTGTAAAGGGTTTTTGTAGGACCCTAATAAATTCAAGTGTTACAAAGGGCAGAAGCCTCTACCCTGGGTCTTACTCTCTTCCAAAGTCAATATGAACCTGGGACCTTGGCTTCCAGAGCCAGCATCTGCATTTATTTCCAGCTTAATAAAGTACTTTTCTGCAAGTCAGTCCATATAAGCTGAGGAAGGAAGGAGGCTGTAGAGAGGCTGTTTGTTCAAATTTAGAATAGTTGGCAAAATGAATGGAAAGGGTTGGAAGGAAGAAGAAAAGGGGCAACTCTACTCATTCTTGTCTGTTTGTGGTTCTCTCTCTCTCTCTCTCTCTCTCTCTCTCTCTCTCTCTCTCTCTNCCTCTGCCTCTGCCTCTGCCTCTGCCTCTGCCTCTGCCTCTGCCTCTGCCTCTGCCTCTGCCTCTGCCTCTGCCTCTGCCTCTGCCTCTGCCTCTCCCTCTGCCTCTGCCTCCCGAGTGCTGGGATTAGAGGCATGTGCCATTACTGCCCTGCTGAAAAAAATCACTTTTTAAAAGAAGAATTTAAAGATTTTATGTAAAGATTTTATAACCGCTAAAAAGATTCCAGAAAAGGGAATGTGAAACAAAAACTACTGGGAAATAACAAACCTCTGAGAGCTATGAGGGTCGCTCTCTGGTGCCTGTACTTATAGGAGAGGGCTGGCTTCATGGTGTGAACTGACAGACCTGTAAATCCAAACGGAAGGTCAGAGACAGTGCCAGCAGGGCCCATCAATCAAAGCCATCTTCTCCTGGAAGACTTTTCGTGACATCATAGTCTTCTCTCCCTTTAAGGCTAACCAGAAGTAGTTTGATCAGCATTAGAATGGGCCTACACATCCAAACCTTAGCCAGAAGAGATGGCTTCCTAGGAACACTTACTAACATTCATAACCAAGACTCTGGCCAGTGACAGATTTTGCAAAACCACACCTCTTCAGTGAGATACTTAGATTTGTCTTGCTTCATAATAAGCAGAAAAGAAGGGATTCTCTCTCTCTCTCTCTCTCTCTCTCTCTCTCTCTCTCTCTCATTTGAGATAGAGTTTCTCTGTGTAACCCTGACTTTATTGGAACTCACTCTGGCTGACCTTAAACTCACAGAGATCTACATGCCTCTGGCTCCTGAGTGCTGGGATTAAAGGCCTTCACCACCACCAGCCAGCATCCATCTACTCTGTTATAGCATCACAGAGTTATATCTGCAGCTCCTAAAACAGAACTCATTCTGTGTTGTGAAACAAACTAGGAGATCTAAGAAAACTGAAACCAAATTAGGTTTTTTTAAAAGACAGTCTTGTGTGTCCCAAACTGTTCTCAAACTCATATGCAGAGCCAAGGGTAACACTGAACTCCTACTCCTCCTGAGTCAGCCTTCTGAGTGCTGGCTTTACAGATGAGAGACATCACATTTGCTTTATGCTGTGCTGGGGACTGTACTCAGGGCTGGCTTTGTGTGTTGCAGGCTCTACCCATATCAGCCCCAAGTGTATCTTTTATATACAACCTAATTAAACTAAAAATCAATGACATCTAGAAAACTCTCGAATATTTATAAATTAAACAGTGCATGTTAAAATAATTCATAGGTTAAAAGACGTTAGATCAAATAATGTGGCCCACACTGGCTATCCTAATACTTTTTGGAGAATGAGGCAGTAGAATCACTGTGAGTTTTGAAGCCAGCCTAAGCTACATAGTCAACTCCAGGCCAGCCAGGGCTATAGTTGAGATAGTCTCGAATAGACGAAGAATATTGGGGTTATCTTTTGTCTCTTTCTTTCTTTCTTTCTTTCTTTCTTGTTTGTTTGGTTTGGTTTGGTTTGGTTTGGTTTTTCGAGACAGGGTTTCTCTGTGTAGCACTGGCTATCCTGAAACTCACTTTGTAGACCAGGCTGGCCTCAAACTCAGAAATCCGCCTGTCTCTGCCTCCCAAGTGCTGGGATTAAAGGCATGCACCACCACCACCTGGCCTTTGTCTCTTTCTTACTAGAGATAGCACTCAAGGCCTCACAACGTGGTAGCAAGTGAGTGATTTACTATGGAGCCACCGCCTCAAACTTTGGAAACATTTTGAATCAAATGAAAACAAAAATATAGCCTACCTAATTTGTAGGATGCAGTAGAAGTGTAGTGCTTTTAGGGAATTGCACAACATTAAATGCTTACATTAGGAAAGAAGAAAGGTCTCAATTCAATGACCCCAGCTTCTGCACTGGCTGGTTCTGTACCAACTTGATACAAGCTAGAGTCATCAGAGAGGAAGGAGCCTCAGCTGAGGAAATAACCTCCATGAGAGCCAGCTGTAAGACATTTTCTCAATTAGGGTCACTGAGACAGGTCTCAGCCCATGTGGGTGATTCTGGGTTCTGTAAAAGCAGGATGAACAAGCCAGTAAGCAATACCCTCCATGGCCTCTGTATCAGCTCCTGCCTCCAGATTGCTGCCATTTAAGTTCCTGGTCTGGGTTCTTTTTGTTAGCACCAGGATACTCCTAACCATGTGACCCTTGGCCTGTGTTCCCAGGACAATGACCTTCTATCCCACAATCCACTTAGCTCCCTTCCCGCCCTCACTGTTGTGACATCATTTTCTATATAAAATAGGAAGCCACCCCCTCCTCGATCTCTTCTCTTCTCCTCCTCCTCCTTCATCTCTCCCACCTCTTTCTCTCTCTCCTCTTCTCTACCCTTCTACCCGCTTCGCTGCCCCCCATTCCCACATAATAAACCTCTCCCACAAGGTGGAACACCTTGGCCTGGTCTGCTGCTTGGTTTATCCGCTCAAAATATAAAATTGGTGCCGAAACCCGGGATTGGAAAAGCCAGCAGCTACCAGTGCCCAGTGTGCCCGAGGGGCACCCCAGCAGTTGCAGCAACGAGTACCTAACACGGCATCCATGGTAAGATTCCCACTGCCTTGTAACCATGCACTCTCTCTGCGCACAGCGGCTCCGCTCCAGCAGCTCAGCTCGAAACTTCCCCTTTCCCTCTTGGAGCCAGAACTCTTTTTTTTTTTTTTTTTAAGATTTATGTGTTTATTTTATGTATATGAGTACACCATTGCTCTCTTCAGACACACCAGAAGAGGGCATAGATCTCACTACAGATGGTTGTGAGCCACCATGTGGTTGCTGGGATTTGAACTCAGGACCTGCGGAAGAGCAGTCGGGTGCTCTTACCTGCTGAGCCATCTCACCAGCCCGACGTTATAACCTTTTAATTAACGCCAATAACTTAGGTCATGTAGAGCATTTTTTATACCCTTAAGACAAGTCAAAAAACCAAATGAAGTGGCTACAAGAATTATAAATTTAGACCACAGAATTTTACCTTTTTTAGCTATAATATTACAATAAAAGGCAGTTGTCACTTGCTAAATACACTAATCATGAGAAATTTTTAGGAAAAAAAACAACTATTAGCTTTTTTTGCTTTAAAATTCAGAGTTCAGTGACTCTCTTAAAAACAGTTTTTTGCAGGGGCTCTCCTGCTGTGTTTGATTCCTGGCTAAGCCACAAGCCT
The DNA here is from genome assembly GCF_900095145.1 of Mus pahari. Taxonomy (NCBI): domain Eukaryota; kingdom Metazoa; phylum Chordata; class Mammalia; order Rodentia; family Muridae; genus Mus; species Mus pahari. The sequence continues at coordinate 6,474,073 of NC_034613.1, read as the reverse complement.
CTTTCGGCTCTGCTGCGCCAAGACTGCGTCAGCAGGCAAGGTTTTAGCCCCTTATATTTCTTTTAAACATGAAACACAGAACAGTCACTCATTCAGACAAGGAAACGAAAACACACATGAATTGACACGTGGACAATTTGTGCACCAAACATAGACAATACATAGAAGGTAGCAAACTTCTCCTGTAGGGGGCCAAAGCGAAGGCCGAACTAATAGCCCGCACCCATGCTTTCCAACTGGCAGAGGGACAACCCACCCCTAAATGTCTACACAGACACCAAGTATGCTCTCCACATCCTCCTGTCCCATGCTGCCATCTGGAAGGAACGTGGACTGCTTACCACAAAGGGAGGATCAGTAACTAACGCAAGCCAGATCATGGCTATGCTAGAGGCCTCCCACCTCCCCGCAGCCATTGGGATCATCCATTGCAGGTCCCACCAGACAGATGATTCTATTGTCTCTAAGGGGAACAATCGAGCTGACCAGGCAGCCAGAGATGCAGCCCTCAGGGGCCTAGACTTGTCCTATCCTCCCCAGGACATTCTTACACTGCAGCCTACATCTCCACCCTCACCCTTTGATATCCATCAAACTCTGTCATACCATCACCAACTCTTTCATCCTAATAGACAAGCACTATCTTCCTTTGTTAAGACTCACCTACAGCTCACTCCTGAAGAACTACATTTCCTGAAATCTATCACTGCTTCTTGTAAAATCTGTCAGACCTCTAACCCCAACTCAAGGTATCGTGGCCTTCCCTTCCCCTGTTTGATGTCCCAGAAGATGACATCCTTTGGGCCCACCTATGGACATTCACCTGTGCCTTGATCCTTGGACCTGCCTACGGACATTCACCTGTGCCTTCAAAGACTGAGGATTGGGACTGGGGTTTTTCCAACGCTATATATACTGAGCTCCTACATTAAACTTTGAGCCTCGATCAGAATTTTTTGTCCTGGCTTCCAAATTTCTCTCGCACATTCCATTTCAGCCCAGCCCACCTCTCAGGATGAACACAGACCAGATTAAAGTGAGTTTTGCTGCAAGCAGAAACTCACACTATCCCACAATCCACTTAGCTCAGTTCCCACCCTCACTGGTGTGACGTCATTTTCTGTATAAAATAGGAAGCCACCCCCTCCTTGCTCTCTTCTCTTCTCCTCCTCTTTCTTCTCTTCCCCCTCTTTCTCTCTCTCCTCTTCTCTACCCTTCTTCCTGCTTCGCTGCCCCCCCCCATTCCCACATAATAAACCTCTCCCATGTGGAACACCTTGGCCTGGTCTGCTTCTTGATTTATCCCCTCAAAATATAAATCCTTCAGTGATGGACTACAAGTTGTACGATGAAATAAACTGTTTCCTCTTTCAGTTTCAGTCATGGTGTTTATCACAGCAATAGAAGGCAAACTGAGACAGCTACTATAGTTAAGACATTAGAAAAGGGGATAGAATCAACCCAAAGAGAGGAGAAGGGAATAATAAAGACAGAAATCGATGACACAAAAACAGAAGCTAGCTCTCTGAAAGGATCAATAAAACTGAAGAGCTTCTAACCACATTGACAAAGAAACCAACCAAAAATCAGAAGGCTGAGCCTCCATAGAGCTCCTACAGAAAATGAATGTATCCTACTGCGAAAGCCACAGACCACCCAAGACATCACAGATAGGTTGAACAGCCACATTGAACTACTTGAAAATTTCCCATTAAGAAAACAAAAGACAAACTGTCCCCCCTTTTGGGGCACATTTGTACTCGCCACACCTGGGAGGAAAGGCAAGAAGATCAGAAGGTGAAAGTCATTCTTGCTACATATCAAGTTCAAGGCCAGCCTGGGATATGTGGGACCCTGCTTTGAATAAATTAGTGCATGAATGAATGAATCATATATATGTTAATAAAAAACATCACCCGCCAGGTGGTGGTGGCACACGCCTTTAATCCCAGCACTTAGGAGGCAGAGGCAGGCGGATTTCTATGTTTGAGGCCAGCCTGGTCTACAAAGTGAGTTCCAGGACAGCCAGAGCTACACAGAGAAACCCTATCTCCAAAAATAAATAAATAAATAACCCACAACAAAAAATACTGTTTCAGGAATGAAAACCAGTAGGCATCCTTAGTTCAGTGGTTCACCGCTTGACCAGCGTGCATGAGATCCTAGGTCCAATCCCCAGTAAGGAAAGGAGGGTACTAGGCATGTTGTCACGTGCCTGTAATCCCAGCCCTCAAGACAGACACTAAGGCAGGAAGACCGCTATACGCTCTTGGCCAGCCTGGGCTCTGTAGCAAACCCTGTCTCAAAAAACTGAGGTGGGGGAGGGGCATGTATCTGGAAAGAGTTTTTGAGAGGAGTGTTGTGTTGTTAAACAGGGTATTACTCTCTAATCCAGACTGGCTTGTAACTCTTGGCAATCAGTCCTCTTTCCTCAGCCTCCCACATACTAGGACTCTAAACATGTACTTCCGCAACCAGCTTACAGTTTTTTTTTTTTTTTGGTCCTGGGGATTGAACCTAAGGCCTCGTACTTACTAGGCAAGCAGCTGCTCAATGAGTGACAGTCCCAGCCCTACAAGCCACGTTTTCAAATGGACAAGAAATGCTCTCCCAAACAAGATAATATAGATAGCAAGTTAATATACAAATAGACATTTAAATTTTGTGAGCATGTGTGCACATGTACACACATATGTGCTTGCACTCTCACCAGCATTCCATGGGGGTGCAGTTACCATGGAAGCCAGAAAGGGGTGTCAGATCCCAAGAGGCAGGCGATGATCTGCCCAACATGGGTTCTGGGAACTGATCTGGAGTTTTCTGTTTGAGCAGCAAGTGCTCTTAACCACTGAGCCATCTCTCCAGCCCCCTTTGATCTTTTGATACAGAGTCTCAGACTGGCCTGGAACTCACTATGTAGACAAACTGACCTCAATTCTGTGGTGATTCTCCTGGTTCTACCTCCCTAATGGTAGAATTTCAGACGCTCATCACCACATTTGGCTTGCTGTAATTTTTTTTTAAACTGGTACTGTAGAGTTTAATTGGAACATGCCTAACTTGCCCCTTGACACAGATCACTCTGACTTTTGTCCAGGCAGCAGATTCAAGGTTGAAAACATCCAAGTAGCTGGATCAGTCCCAAGACTGCCGGAGCATTTCAGGTGAGGGAAACAGATAGTGGGGGCCTCAGCCAAGGCTGCATCAATGGAATAAGAAGAAAGGGTGGTTGTAGCATGAGTTTTTAGCTACTCCACTTTATGCTCCTGGCAGGTCAGGCTTCCAGCCACCCACCCAGGGAATCTTTGGATCCATGAATGAAAGACACACACACACATTAGCTTAGTTTAATATGCCATCTAGCTCAATGGCTGGGCACTTCTAATCCTCTGCCTGCTACCCTAGGCCCAATCAGGGGAAGTGGCCAGTGGCCACTCACCCAAAATCTCACATGGCTGGTTGGCTTTATCTCCTGCAACTGCTCCGCCATCCACATCCCACCACTTCATGGAGATTTCTCTCTCCCTCTTCCCCCATGCATCCTAGCCTGAGCAACTCTAAGGGTCCTGCCCCATCTCCCTTTGCCCAACCATTGGCCACTGGCATCTTTTATTGATAGATCAAAAATCAGTTGTGGACAAGACCTTTAGAATTTGGACATGCAGATTCCCAATTGAATTAAAGCGTTAGAACCAATCTCCAATAGGAGATTTCCTTTCCAAGGAAAGCTTGAGTAATAGGTCAAGCACAGTTAACCTTTAATCCGAGCTCTCAAGAGGCAGAGGCATGCTCTCTGTGATGTGAAGGCCAGCCTTGTCTACGTAGCAAGTTCCAGGCCAATCAGAGCTATACAGTGAGACATTTATCTTAAAACAAAATACCAAATTTAAAAAGGCTGGGGATGTAGCTTAACCAGTATAACACTTGCCTAGTGAGTGTAAGGTCCTGAGTTCAATCACCAATGCTGGGGGTGGGGGAGAAAAAAAAGGAAATAAGGAACTCCTTTAAAGTAATTGAGCCAGGCTTGGTGGTACTAATCTGCAGTCGTTAGCACTTGGGAGACAGAGGCAGCAGAATTGGGAGTTCAAACATTCAGCTATTTAACAAAATTGAAGCTAATGGGCTACATAAGATCCTGTCTCAAAGAACTGCATTGCCAATCATACCTTAAAAACTACCATAATTCCCGATATCAGGATGTTTGCAAGAACTAAATAAGTTCAGGAGCTGGAGAAATAGCTTAGTGGTTAAGTACTGTTGGGTACTGACACACACTGTTCTCCGTTTCTTCAGTCTGTGCATGTGCAGAGAGTGTGTTCTTGTGCTCACAGACAGGTTCCTTCACTCTCTGGCATCACACTTGATATTCTAAGCTCTCCTTGAGAAGGCACAGCCGTCTTAGGGGATCCCAGCTGCTTCTCATTTACTTCAACTTGGAAACAGTGGTACCAACTAAGGAGCAGAGTATTGTCCAGGCAGCATGATACCATCTAGAACTAAATCAGGGTTCGTCTGGGAAGACAGAGGCAGAAACGGAGGCAGAGATGCAGCAGCTGTTCCCATGGTCCACATTGAGGCTGCAGGGGGGAGAAGAAACAGTAGATGTGAGCAATATCCAAAAAAAAATAAGGAAACCAGCTAGTGGACAAAGTGAGGTAATGGGGAATTGTCAGAGGGGCCCTCTGCTCACACCCTGGTAGGATGGAAGGGGGGGAGGGTTAGTTTTTGTGACAGTCTACTATTATATATCCTTAGAAACCATGGAATCACCAAATGGCAGTAAATAGATTATTTAGTTGTAACTCTTTAATATTTTTTAAAAATATACTTTATTTTATGTATGTGAGTACACCATCACTGTCCTCAGACACATTAGAAGAAGGCATCGGATCCCATTACAGATGGTTGTGAGCCACAATGTGGTTGCTGGGAATTGAACTCAAGGCCTTTGAAAGGACAATCAACTCTCCTAACCAATGAGCCATCTCTCCAGCCCCAGCTCCTGAGCTCTTAACTGCTCAGGGGGTAAGTGGTATTTACTTACTTTCTTCTTCATTTTTTAAGACAAGGTCTCATTGTAGGCCAGGCTGGCATCTAGTTCATGGCAGTCCTCCTGCTTCAACTTACAATACCACTCTCCCCTACCCAGCAAATGTCTTTTCTTTAGCACTTCCTAAGTCCTTTATGACTAGGGTAGCTAGCTAGAAAAGTCAGGGAGGCCTCTGTACTAGAACTGAGTTCTGAGTGAAGCAATAGTTAAGTGAAGAAAGAATCTAGCAGGAAGCTTAGTGCAACAGGCACACAGAGGATATGGGAGGGTCTTCAAGCCATGGTGGAAACAAGGTCAAGCTAATGAGGCTGTTACAAAGGTTCACATGAAAGAGGAGGGAAATTCAGCCCACTGACTTTTAAACATCACCAGAGTGACTAGGTAAATGATGGAGCCATTAGACAAGATGAGGGAGAAGCCTGGAGAGGACAGGGAAGGGCAGAGTGTCAAGGGGTAGCACATCACTTGAATATTATAAACTATTAAGATGCTTAAATATATTAATAAATTTTGAGACAGCCAAGTACTATGGCATACTCCTTTAGTCCCAACACTTGGGAGGCAGATGCAGGTAGAGCTCTGTGAGTTCAGGAACAGTCTGGTCTACACTGTGAGAGGTCCAGGAGAGCCAGAGCTATGTAGAAACACCCTCCCTCAAAAATAAATAAATTTTGGGGCAAAAAAAAATATAGTCGTCTCCATATAGACAGGTAAGTCAAATTCAGCCTTGATTCAATAATAAAAAATGAAATACAAGGGACTGGAGATATGGCTCAGTAGTTAGGAATGTAAACTGCTCATACCAAGGAGCTGGGTTCAGCTTCCAGAACCTATTAGTGGGCTGGCTCACAACAACCTGTAATACTCCAGTTTCAGGGGGATCTGACACCCTCTTTTCTGGCTACCTAAGGTACACATACCCACACATACATTTTTTAACTAAATCTTTTTTAAAATTCAAAATATCAACACACTATTAACCTTAACACAATTGACATTAATTATTCTGGCATCATGTCTATTGGAGAAATACTAGAATTCACTATTATTTAACATTGTACTGGTTATAGTAATAAAAAAATGGAAAATAGAGAAAATAAAATAGATATACTAACAAATACAACTAGAAAAAATAAGTTAAATGCAAATAAATTAGAGATCTAATAATTATAGGCAATAAAACTGTCATTCCTGGCAGATGATATAACTGTGACCGTGAGAATTCAAAGGACTAACTGAGAAACTAGTATGAAGTGATAATTGAGTAGCTAAAAATAAAATATATAGAAATCTATAGCAGAGAGAGAGAGAGAGAGAGAGAGAGAGAGAGAGAGAGAGAGAGAGAGAGAGAGAGTTGTGGAATGGTAAAACCATGCCAGGAAGCTTGGTAAGGTAGAACAGGTTGAGACCCAGAGACTCACCTGAGACTTAGGCTACTCCTCACTCCCCGCCAGATTACTGTGGGCCTTTACCCACATAAGGAAAAGGGACCTGTGGCCACACAGACCCAGAGTTCTCCATGCTAATGAGGTACCTAGAGGCCCTGAGGTCTTAGCCAATAAGCTTCCCTTCCCAGACATTGCTCCCTGCAAACGGTATTTAATCTCGGTCTACCCTGAGAATGGGGTACTATACAGTATGCATTCATTTTCCACCATGAACAGCCAATAAACAATATGGATAAACATGGACTGTCTCTTTCATCTACCACTGCCATGGGGGAATGTGCAGAAGGTCTTTGCCTATAGAGCTGCATCTAAATCTTTTGTAAAGAAGGCCTCTCTGAACTTCCAGCTGCTTCCACCAAGCTAAGGGCAATCACTTCTGAGACAAGCCAGAGATGCCCTTCTCCCAGTACCAGGTTGTCCAAGAGTCAGAGAACCCCACAGCCCTGGCCTTGTCGCAGGCCCAGGGACCCCCAAACCAGTTCCAGCTTTCCAACATTTCAGACTGTGCTTTCCAACCCCCAGATCAGTGTCTTGGCACTTCTCTGAAGCCTAGAACCAGCCTATAGGTGCGTGGGATAAGTGCAGTCAAAATCCTCTCATTCACCTCCTGAGTGGCCATGCTCTTAGGCAGGAGGAACATAGACCTACATACAGTCACAGTTAAAAATATGATGATGAAGTGACAGCTAGATGACTCAGTGGGTAGAGGTGTTTGACATGTTTAATCCTCAGAATCCACTCACATAAGGGTGACAAAAAACCACCCACAAGTTGTTCTCTTTTCTAATATGCTATAGCGTGTGTATGTGTGTGTGTGTGTGTGTGTGTGTGTGTGTGTGTTACACACGTATCCCAGGTTAGTCTCACACTTGGAGGATTTATGAAACCATGAATGAACTTTAACTCCTGGTTGTCCTGCCTCCATTCTACAAGTTACTGGGATTATAGGCATTTGCCACTATGCCCTGCCAAGACTATAACTGGGGTTAGGGGTGGGGTTGTGTTAATAGGTAATTCTTACCTAAACTAGGACAGCTCAGCAGACATAGGAATTTGTAGTCATTTCCTGCTTCAGAACTGATGTGCTACTGCTAGCTTTTGTCTAGTTCTTTAGGGAAGTTGGGGGAATTTCCATAGCAGTGCCATGTACAAGGTTCTACATAAGTAAAACACTAGACAAGCACAGAGTGAGCTATAACCCAACAAGATCCTACATAGAGAAAAGCCTATTCTAAAATGTATAAGGAAAGGCAAAGGAATTAGAAGAGTGAAAAGAACAATTCAGAAAAACTAATAAAGAAGCAGAGGTTACCTCATCAGCTTTAAACCCACATAGCTAAAGACAGGAGGGATAAACACATAGATACGTGAAAAGATCTAGATGAGCATGGTCAACTGCTATTTGACAAACAGGCAAAAGCACTCCAATGGAGGAAGGGTAGTTTTTGCAAATGCTAGAGGCAATTGGGTATCTATGGGCTTGAAGCAACCTTTAAAGCTGGAAGTCTCAGCATTCATCTTCAGACTCGGGAGGGAGTCTTAAGAAATAGAAACAGCCGGGCGTGGTGGCGCATGCCTTTAATCCCAGCACTCAGGAGGCAGAGGCAGGCAGATTTCTGAGTTCGAGGCTAGTCTGGTCTACAAAGTGAGTTCCAGGACAGCCAGGGTTATACAGAGAAACCCTGTCTCGAAAAACAAAACAAAACAAAACAAAAAACCCCTCAATCTAAGCCTTCTATCATTGTAACAGATTCCAAAGTAAACGGGGTGTTGTTACAAACATGGCTGATCCCAGGACTCAAGAGGCTGGGGCAGGGAGAATGAACTGCATAGTGAGGCTTGTCTTAAACACACAGGTCTGGGCAAATTGCTACGCCCACTCCAGTAAAATCTGGTTGATAGGCCGAGAGGCCTGGAAGCACTCACAAGGCAAAGAGTTTTAAGGAAACTCAGCCTCCTGGAACCTTGGTATTCCCATAACCCATATACTCAAACCCTGTCCCTGCGTTAGTCTGGTGTATGCTCTCTTTCAGTATTGTCTTATTATAAGTGCCTTTAAAGATTGATTTTTGACATAGGTAAGCCTCCACCAGTGTTCCAATGTCCTAGAAAATCCTTGAAGCCAATGAGCTTGGAATTCAGTAGTAATTCAGTATGAACGTTACCTATTCAGTAACACTCAAATTCACTTCTAGTAGAGTGTGAAACTAATTAGGCATTACAAAGAGCAGAGATAGAATAGCTCAGGGCTAGTCTGCATAGGGATTACTTAGGACAATAACCAAGTCTCACCCAAACAAGGGAATACACAATGGCCTAGTGAATAGGTGGGTTAACCATGAAAGAGTTAGTAGAAGGGAATTCCTCTGGGACAGGTTTCTTCACTAGGCCCAAAGGAACAGCTTAATCAGGTATTTACTAAGAACCCCTGGTGGTGGGTTTAACAATAGACTAGCATTATACATGGCTCCATTCTAAGAGGTAAACACGGCCAGGTTCCCACCATCTTTTGATATATGCATTCCTTTTGTTTTGTGTCACGATAACTTGGTGGATGTGTCTGCCTGGCTTTTCTTGTTTTTTTCTTCTGTATAAAAAAGTCCGGTTTTCCTTTGGACATTACATTCAGATTCAATACACTCTCTCATGTCACGTCTGTTTGTCACCCCATTCCCGCCAACTCTATACCCATCTGTCCGAGACTCTGATCCGCATGGATTGAGGTCTGTGGCAGCAACTGACTAATCAAGTGCATGCTATGCAATCATGAGGGCCTGAGTTTGGTACCCCAGAACCTCTTTTAAAAAGTATAGTGTGGCAGGGCATGTGGTGTGGGGGTTGTGGGGACAGACAGGAGGATGCTGCCATTTGCTAGCCAGCCAGTCTAGATGAATTGGCAAGCTCCAGGTCCACTGAGACCCTGTCCCTAAGATGGTTCAGGGGTAAAGGCACTTGCCCCCATGGCAGACAACCTGAGTTTGATTCCTGGGACCCCATATGGTGGAAGGAAAAAACTTCAAGTTGTTCTCTGACCTTCACACATGCAGTGGCTGACAAACGTGCACACACACACCAGAATAAATGTAACAAATTTTATATTTTGGTTGTTGTTGTTGTTGTTCTTGTTCTTGTCTTGAGACAGGGTTTCTCTGTGTAGCCCTGGCTGTTCTGGAACTTGCTCTGTAGACCAAGTTGGCTTCAAACTCAAGAGCCACCACCCTCTGCCATTAATCCCAAGTGCATGGCATTAAAGGCACTATGCCTGGCTTACACAACTATTTTAATATTAATCTTTTTGGGGGGGGTTCAAGATAGGGTTTCTCTGTATAGCTCTGGCTGTCCTGGAACTCACTTTGTAGACCAGGCTGGCCTCGAACTCAGAAATCCACCTGCCTCTGCCTCCCAAGTGCTGGGATTAAAGGCATGCACCACCACGCCCAGCTTAATATTGATATTTTTAAAGGTGGAGAGCAATTGAAAAAGACACCTGATAGCAATCTCTGATCTCCAGTTACCAACGTACACATATGTACACACACTCATACACGTACATATACAAAGCACACATATACAGAGTAAATGTAGAAGGGAAAGGACCTGGGAACTTCGCATCATAGATTTCAATGTAAAACTACAAAATTAGAGACAAAAATAGACAATCTTTATGACCTAGAGTTCTTAGATGTGATACTGATGAAATGTTGACAAATTAGACTGCAGAAAAGACTGGACTTCCCCCCCCCCATATATGCTGAGAAAATGCTGGATGTCCAATCTAGGAAATAGCTCTGCCTTTTCTCACTCTTTAAGGCACCACACATACTTCTGAATCCACACAAAAACTGTTCATAAAGTCATATGCAGCTCAATGAAGAGAGCTTTTATTTGCCAGGCAAAAATTGGAAAAGAACCAAGTGTCTCTCACAGGCTAGGTCTTTAATACTTTAAAGACCTGAAACTTTAAAGACCTTCATCACTCAACAGTGAGCATGAAAAAGGAACAATTTGTAACAATCTAATCAAGGATATTCTGCTGAGTGTAAATCAGCCAAACTCAAAAATTCAAATGTTCATTTGAAATGACATTTTAAAAATGTTTAAATAAGGGCTGGTGAGATGGCTCAGTGGGTAAGAGCACCCGACTGCTCTTCTGAAGGTCCGGAGTTCAAATCCCAGCAACCACATGGTGGCTCATAACCATCCATAACAAGATCTGACTCCCTCTTCTGGAGTGTCTGAAGACAGCTACAGTGTACTTACATATAATAAATAAATAAATCTTTAAAAAAATGTTTAAATAAGCAAATGAGAGGATGTCAGAGTTTAGGAACAAGGAAGGCAAGCAGGGGAGAGTAGGCAGTTGTGGCTATAAATATAAGAAATATAGCACAAAACAAGATTGTAAGACTGTGCCATTTAGCCATTCTGTGAGTCACACAAATGTACATGTGGGGAACTGCAGAGCTCCACACACAAGTACAGGTAACTCTAGCTGCCTGCAGCCACAGGTTACTGAATTCCTGAAAGATGGGGTATTGGATGAGAAAGGCTATGAGAGAAATAATGAGCCAAGACAAAGTTTTCTGATCAAGGCCAGTGTTTACTTATGAGTTTGAGCTTATAAAGGGGGGAACCCATTCCCCCAGCACACCAGGATCTCCTTGCTTTGTCAGGATAGTGTCAGGAGAACAGGTTTAGCCTCTCAGCAGGTAATGGTGTCTTGGAGGAAAGCTGCAGATGTGGCAGGACAATAGACTTTACTTAGGTCTGAAGACTCCACCCTAGGTGGGCTAGCAACTGTGGCAAACAAGGTCTGACCAGCCTGCTCAAGGATGGGGAAAGGGCACAGCTCCTCACTTTTTATTTATTAAAAATTAGCTGGACTGGGACATAAAATTTACTTATGCTCCATTGTCCTGCCTGAGAATTATGGTGGCTGGTGGCAGCACCCATCTTAGGACTGAATCTAATTGGACTTCTTTTGACCCGTCTTGGAGAACACATGAAGCTTGTCTGTGTTTATGTGAACAAACACGGCATTTTAGTGTTTATTATGAACAAACATAGCCTATTGGCACATGCCTCTGTCTTAGGTTGAAATAAGCCATAGTCCAGTGGCCCATCCTTGGCTGCCAGCCCTCATTGCACACCTTTTTCCCCAATCAGTACAAAGCCACAATATGCACTCAATGCATTTCTTCATAGTGATGAATCACTGTCATCTGCACTTTGCTGAAGGCGAGCCTGTATGGAGGTAATCAACCTGCTTGAAACACAAAGCCAAAGTTGAAAGCAACAGGATTAAGGTTGTCTGTGGGGATGTCCCAGGCACTCAATTCAGTTGCAAATTAGTAACAATCAGGCCCAAGTCTAATAAAGATTTTTAGCTATCTTCATAATAGGAATCTCCAATAATTGATTTATTTCTAGACCAGTCCATGATTGAGTTGGAATAACTGGTCACATTAAAGGAAAGAGAAAAGTCGTTATAACTCCTCCTTTTGATTAATTTTTCTAAATCAATTTCCACAGTCTCTATGTTCTTTGTCCCACAAAGTTTAAAAGCTTGAAGCAAGGCAGCTTAGCTTGTCTAATCTAGGACATAGGCAAGCAAAGGTGGGTCAAGAACATATACCCAATATAGCTTTCCTGTCACCATTGTCAGGGCACTCAGCAAGCTCACAGGTCAGTATTATCCTTTTGTGTCAGCTTGTCACAACAAACACTCTGGCAGCTAGCAAGCTCCTGCAGCATTCTGTGGAAAAACCACAAACATGTCCTCTTCCCCATATTAAATACCTGATGAGGATCATGCCATTGCCAATATGTGGATCCTTCCATCTCACCTAGGCATGAGTGTGCCTAGCTGTAGGATACTGTAAGGCACTCAGCAAGGAGTTCTTTGGCATCCAAACTTTAAAATTTTAAAAATAAAAAGCATGATTTAAATAATGTGCATGGGGATGTAATTCCCCCCTTTTTTTGTTTTTAAAGAAGATATAGTTTTAAAGTTCCACAATACCTTGCCTTTGAGAATTATAAAAAAATTCCAGTAACATGGGTAACATTAAGTTGTTGACAAAACATCTCAAATGTTTGACTGTAATGTTAGCCAGTTCCATTATCTGTTTTAATCTGATTTGGAACACCAAGTATAAAAAAAAAATTAACATACATAGGCAATGACTAATTACACTTTTAGTTGCTTCTCTTGTTACAGCAGTTGCAACTAGAAAGCCTGAAAAGGTATCAATAGTCACATGTGGAAATTTTATTTTTCTAAAGTCAGAAATAAGAGTATCCATTTGCAATAATTGATTAAGTATAAGTCCTTGAGAATTAACACCATTATGTGGAACAGGTAGAAACTGAGGACATTGAGAACAAGTCTTTACAATCTGACATGCGCATTCTCTAAAAATACCAAATTATTATCTTAAACCATTACTATTTTGATGATGTAAAGAATGAGATTATATGGCCAATTGTTCTTGTGTAACACCTATAATCTGCATGGGATATAAATCTGGGGTGGCATTGCCTTAAGAGGTCTTGTCCAGGCAATCTAGGATGAGTTCTTAAATGTCCAAAGATAGTCCTTTAAAGGAACAATATTTTTTCTTAACTTGAGTTGTATATGCATAAACAACTGCAAATTTGAGAATTAGCAGTATCTAAAAAATTTCAAGCAATTGTAAGTCCTGATATATATATATATATGTGTGTGTGTGTGTGTGTGTGTGTGTGTGTGTATCATTAGTATACAAATTAAAGCTTGATTTTTCAATATTTCAAAACACTGGCTACAGCACACAATTCAACTATCTGTGCTGGAGGAGGAGGAAACTCAAAAGAATAAACCTGTGATCCAATCACATATATTTCTCTCCCATAAAAGCACTGTTTTTAAATACAGTAGATGTATTCTTTATGGGATGCATGCATGCATACATTTACAGAAAATACAAAAGCATGTATAGAAGCCATTTTTAACAACTTATCTTTTGGATAATGATTATCAATTTTACCTAAAAAGTTTGCTATGCAATAGGCCAAATATCAATTTTCTGCAATAACCAATTTAATTGCTGTTCGAAACAAGGAACAGATGCCTTGTCAGGTTTTTAAGACATTAAAAAAAAAAAAAAAACGTTTATCTTACAATTCTTTATTAACACCACAACAGCTTCATAATAGGATGTTAAAACTTTAATTGGAGATGAAGAAAGAGGATTCTACATTAATGTTCTCTTTTGCCAAAGATTTGCTGTGAGCACATTGAGTAACAATAACTGGAATACGCAGCTAATATTTGATTACCATTGATTACAACTGATAACAATTGATTACAGAAGCTTCCTCTACTTTCTGAAAAGCTTTCTGTTTCTCACGAGTTAACTTGCATCTCCCTTGATAACATCCAACAAAAGCTTAAGTCCTCCTGTGGTGACCCTAAATATTAAAAAGACACTGGGCAGTGGTGGTGCATGCACGCCTTTAATCCCAGCACTTGGGAGGCCGAGGCAGGTGGATTTCTGAGTTTGAGGCCAGCCTGGTCTACAGAGTGAGTTCCAGGACAGCCAAAAAAAAAAAAAAAAAAAAACCAAAAAAAAAAAAAAATCTTATAAACTTAGACCAAAGAATTTTTACTTTTTCTAGCTATAATTTCAAGAGGAAAAACACTTTATTGTTTGCTGAACCCAATAATCACAATTGCAGAGAATTTTCTTGGAAAAAACAACTATTACCGTATTTGCCTTAGAACTAAGAAGCTGCAGAGTCCTTTTAAAAGCAGCTTTTCAGCAGGAGCTACCCTGCTGTGCTTGACTCCTGGCTAAGGTGTGGGGGTGGGGTAACTTAAATCAGCCTCCACTGTGCAAACTGAGACTGAATCAAGAGATGGACAGCTAGCAGATAAAGTTTTAACCATTTTTTTTCTTTTCAACATGAAACAGAACAACAGTCATTCAGACAACGAAACAAAAACAGACACAAATTGACATGTGGACAGATTGGTGCACCAAACACAGTCAATACTGAAAGTGTAGAGAACTTGATGTAATCAGAATTATGTATCCCATAGGGGCCAGAGAGAAAGTAGGATGTCTTCTGATTTCCCTCTGTCCCTGGGAGAGCTCCAAAATCCATCTTCCTTCTCTCTCTCTCTCTCTCATGTCATTTGTATATCTAGCATCTCCCTTTTTTTTTTTTTTTTTTTTTGTATTTTACTCTTTTTATTTTATTATTTTAAGCCCTACTCCTCTCGCCTGATGCAGTTCTTGACCTCGGACAAATGCCTGCTTAGAATTTTCCAATCCCATTTTCCTCTGTCAACCCCTAGCTGATATCAGCGCTGGGCCGACACTGACTCAGTCTAGCCTGTATCCTTTTTGCACCCTTGCAATCAACAGCCTTCAAAACATGACATTTGTAGCGCTAACATTAATGCTGTATGTTGCTTAACGTGCAGAGATACATCTTCTTCTGTTTTCTGTGGGGCCCCTCCAAGACAGTGTAACCCCAGCCCTTCTTTCTGCTTTCAGGCCACTTGTTGGGTGCCACCTGAAAGGAAAGATGGGGTTTTGGATGGGAAAGGCTGTGAGAGAAATAAAGAGCCAAGACAAAGTTTTCTGATAGAGGCCAATGTTTACTTATGAGTTCGAGTTTATAAAGGGGGAGGACCTCATCCCCCAGCACACCAGGATCTCCTTGCTATGTCAGGAGAACAGGTTCACCCTCTCAGCAGGTCGTGGTACCTTGGAGGAAAGCTGCAGATGTGGTAAGACAATAGACTTTACTTAGGTCGGAAGACTCCACCCTAGGTGGGCTAGCAACTGTGGCAAGCCAGGTCTGAGCAGGCTGCTCAAGACTGGGGGAAGGGCACGGGTAACAAAAATGAAGCCAATGGGTTAGGACAGGCTGCCCTGGGATCTTTCCCCAGATCCTTCTTTTACACCATGAAGTTGATAACCAGAAAAGCAAAATTAAGCTCTTGGAACTGATGGACTAATCTGAATTCACACTTTCTCCAATGGCCCAGACAAGAAATCAGATGAAATCAAAAGACTGGATTCCTTAAACTAGAGGTTCTCAAACTGTGGGTCTTGACCACTTTGAGGGTTAAATGACCCTATCACAGGGGAATCAGTCAACTATCCTTCATATATTTACAATTTAAAACAGTAGCAAAATTACTTATGAAGTAGCAACAAAAGTAATCTAAGGCTGAGGGTCACTACAGCATGAGGAACTGTATTTAAAGGGTGGAAACATTAGGTAGGTTAAGAAGCACTGCCCTAAATGACCCTTAGGTACTTGAAATGAGAGTGAGGTTTATCCACAGAACACTAGGCAGGGTAGGTGTCAGTAGTCATGTCACATGCCCACATAAGATCCTTTACAGCGAAAGGGATTGGGGACATGGCTTGGTCCCTCAGGACAGTACTCATCTACTTGTTTCAGCTTCAGCCCTGGGACAATCAATCAATAATGCTGCTATCACACAAACTTTCTATGCATTTTCCTCACCTGGGGAGAATCTCAGAACTGGGAGTTACTGTTACATGGCAGATAACATTTGGGGCTCACATTTCGATCTTTCTATAGTAAACATCTTTCCAGGTCACAAAATACCCTTTTGCACAATACACAATATACCAATGACAAACTGAAATAAGGGCATGAAACAGAAACATGCTTGACCAATGAGTGTTGTCAGAAATGGAACAAATTCAACCCATATGCCAGCACTTCACAGGTGAGGTGGCTTACAAGGTAATTTCAAGGCAAAAGGAAACACACAATGTGTAGTTTGTGCAGCAATTTTCAAACACAAGGACAGCTTTTAATACACACTTTGAGCCTCTCTGCCTGACAATCTTGGGAGGCTATTCTTGGTTGGGGACTAAGGCAGAGAAAAATGGTGGCTGAAGAGTGTCATGAGTTTAATGAGATTATACAAAAAAACCCCAAAAAACACTATAGAGTCTGGCCATTCTTGGCCCAGGTGATCTTGATATTAAGAAGCATGCCAGAATAGACTGGTAAAAAAATAAACCAGAGAAGTTAAATTTGCTACAGCTTAAACAGGAATATGGTGTTGTACACCTACAACAAGAAAATTTGAGGCTAAAATGCTGTGGTGGCAGCGCAGCTTTCCCACCCAGACGACTTGATCTAGAGTTCTAGGACACTTACAAACCATAGCAATATTAACACTACCTTCCTTACCAAATATTCCAAAAGATTCACATTAAGATTTCTTTTGCCCCCTTCCCTTTCTCCCTCTTGCTCTGCCCTGCTCACTCATGTAGGTGCTGGGATTTGAACCCATGCAGCAATCTTAACCCCTAAGTCATCTCACCAGCCCCAGGTGGCACTGAAGTATGCCTTTAATCCCAAGCACTTGGGGAGGCAGGTGCAAGGGGTTCTCTGCAAGTTTGAGACAGAGCAAATTCCAGGACTACAGAAACCCTTTTTCAAAAGAAACTACAAATACACGTTACATACTAATGTGTATCTTTCAACACCCATCTAGCACAAAAATGCAATTGCACTGTATCCCAACACTGCTTTACACAGGGCACTCATTCTGCCTACAAGAGGCATTTTAAAAAATGGACAATCAAACGGCAATTCAGGCAAGAGCACAACTTTATTTTCACCTCTAAAAGTAAACCACAATTGACAACAACAAAGGAGACTGTGCAGTTCAACTTTTTATTTTAATAAAACCAGAATATGCACAGCANATGCAGTGCTAGCATCTAAACTAATACAATAAGCAACTACTAAAGCTACAGTGACTTGAGGGTCAATCTTTACATTCAGCAAGTTTAANCCCATTCTTAATTTTGAAACGTAACTGAAAATATTGCTTGCTGATAAAACTTGCTCAAATGCTATTGCTGAATGTACAAGTCACTGAATATGCCAATACAACAAAGATAACCACATGTTTGAGGATTGCAATGTGCCAGACATTCACTGAAAAAAAAAAAAATACAACTAAACAAAACTCACACAACAAACATCTGAGAATCTGGACACTTTGTATCAGTGTTTTGAAGTGTTTCGTTAATATCTTAAGACAAGTGTATCAAAACCTTGGCATGATTTAGTTTCAAGTCGCCAATTTTGTTTTTACTANCATCAGAAAGTTATGGCTACACNGCCAATGCNGGGTCTGNTTAATTTGACTTAAGAGTTTATTATGACTTAACATTAAAAGCTCACACTACCCCGAAATATATAATTTCACGCATACGGTGACATTCAACATTCAAGTGCCAGTGTTTTTGTACTGTCTTTTGGTCAAGTTTCTTTAAACTTTCAAAGAATCACTTTTAGGCTTACAAAAATAAATATTTGTCAAAATGTTCAATAAATATTACATAAAACTAGCAGCAAAAAGTATCTAGAAATCTGTCGTGTGCAAAGTTTTCTTCCCAACTATCATTCCCATGGTCCCAAATAAATTTTAGAATCTAGTCCCATCCCTTTCCTAGACAAGCTGCGTTCAACAATCTCCAAGAGACAAAATAAGATTGGAAGTTTAAGGACACGCACACAAGACATATATATAAAATTCTCTGAATGTGCAATAAAAGAAGTACTTTGTAAAAAGTTATGGGCAAAATGTACAAGGGCCTAAACCTAGACTAATTGAAATAGCACCATAACAAACGACCTCAATACTGTCAAGTGCACCTACTTAATAAAAGTTTTAGAACAAGGCACAATACACTTGAAAATCTATTGCACTTTAGGAAATTTTTGCCATCTTCCTNTGCCACTGTAAAAAGATTGAACATTTTGATCACTGCATTCTGGTCACAAAATTAACCCAGAATTCCNAGTGGCATAGGCATTTTAGTGGTGGACAATGCTCATCTTTGGCCAGATTTAGCATAAACAGACTATAAATACAATGGAAACCTATGCAACTAAAACTGACTAAACTGCACTGTAGAGNAGAATTGACACCTTGTGCAGTTATGTACATATTTCCAACCTGTGTGATCTCAGATTTCAGTTTGTTACTCTTCTGGAGCCATTTGTTTTTTTACAAAGTCTATAGTAAGCCAGTTTAACATCTCAACGCAGCTTGAACAGAGTAATGTGAATCGGCATTTAAAATAAAGCCTGCTGCATAATTCTTCCTGTTCATTCCCATCTTGACCAAAAAACATCAACACTAGCATGCNTTATTAGACCAAAAATCATCCAGAGCCCTAGGTGAGGGCTGGTCATTGCTGTGGTCAGCCATTCTACCATTTCANTTTTTTATGGCAGGCATTTAAAAAGTCTANGTAGATGAATTCTCCTAAACCTATGTCAAGTTATCAGACCTTTAAACTTTCCCTGTAATAACATGCCCACATTTGGCTAGCTCATAGTTAACCATCTGCCTAAACATTGAAAGAGGAATTGCTGTATTTACTTGCATTAACTTTGAGAACAGTGCTTTGAATGTATGCATGTATCCATACATCACCTCATCATGACTGGAATGGCTTGTTTAAAGACTATTATCAGGTTCTAAATACCTATCCAGGATAGAGTGAGCAAATCAGAACTTTTAACTTANTACAGTTTGCCACATTAGAAACTAATTCCATTAATATGCTTCAAGACGTTTGTTGTTTGTTTTCCCCCAATCTGCAAGTATCAAAAGCCTTAAGACAGGCTACCACTTGAGTCTTTCCTTATATTATTTATGGATGAATCGATGATTCCTGTTAAGTTGTATCACACCTGTGTGCCAAGGTTTGATTTTAGCCCAAGTTCAGTAAATTTATTTTGTCAAAAACAATTGGAATCTTGAGCATTACTGAGCCAACAGGACATCAAAATAAAAAGTTGTCTAAAGTTAAAGGCACAGTACATTAACAAACAAATGATCCTCAGTCACAACATTATAAATGCAGTCTGGGATAGGGGTAGGCGGGAGGGGAGTTAATCCAAACTACAGCAATCAAGTCTTCAAACCACCTTCAGAACAGGGCTGCTGATTGTTCCTTTCATCTTTACTTGTGACCTTGAGCTCCCTTAAAAAAAAAAATTTCAGTGGAGAATCACAGCTGGTAATGTACTGCGAGTTCTTGAAGCTACACAAGGTATAGTCTGGCTAAGTTACATGTGGTTTCCATATTAGCTTGTTTGGCAGGGTGACCTACTACAAAGCAGGCTCAGTTACCCCACCAGTCAACCCCCTGGGAGTTATAATTTCCTCCATATCCATCACTGTTGTAAAAGCCTCCGTAGCCACCTAGTGAAAGATAAAAAAAAAAAAAAATTAAGTCATCCATTAAGATTGTTGCTTTTTCCTTCAAAAGTTATGTATTGAACTTCCCCAAAAGGCCTTATGTTTAAGACAGTAAGGTTTAAAACAAACAACTACTACCTCCACCAAATCCTCTGCTGCCGCCATGGCCACCTCCACCACTTCGGCTGCTGCTAGCACGGCTGCTGCTGAAGCTGGAACTGCTGGCACCGCTACTCTGTCGATAGTCTCTGGCACCAAACCCTCCACTAAATCGACTGCTGCAAGGGATGGGAAAAGTCATGTTGGTATAAGCTCTGATAGTTATTTTAAATACTGAGAAATAAGTTCTCATGCCCCTAACTATGCATCATGTGTATACCTCACCTCTTAGAACGTCCACGACTGCTACCCTTGTAGTGGTGTTCAAAAGCCATGTTTTCTAACCAAGATGGCACTTCTTGTTTTGCTTCAACAAGAAGATCCAGTAAATCCTTAGTGATATTTATATTCCTTTCATTAAAGAATGAGGTGGCAAGACCTGAAACAGTTCACACACACACACACAAAAAAAAAAACAAACACACACACATAAATAAAAAGTACTCCAGGAAAGTAGCTTATCATTCTTATTTTCCTTATTAGGTAATAAAAAATACTACTATCAGCTATTTAATAAATTCTGTCTGCATTGTGTGAAAACAGGAATCATAATATTCAAGATACTATAAATTGTTGTAGGCGGGTGTGCATGGATTAAACAGCTTTAATTCAGCAGTCTAGAGGCAGATAGCTAGATTCTTGTGGTCAAGGCCAACATGGTCTTAAGCAAAAAGCTATAAAGTTCTTTCCTGTGCTATCACAATAAAACACCAATCAGGATATCCGGTAACTAAACACTTACCAAGGTTTCCGACACGCCCTGTACGGCCTATGCGATGCACATATTCTTCAATATCACTAGGCAGGTCAAAATTAATAACATGCTTCACATTTGAAATATCCAGTCCTCTTGCTGCTACCTGAAATGTAACGTTTGTTATAGATGGCCCACTAAATGCGAGTATTTGGACACAATCAACTTTGAAAGTAAAAGAATAAACATACTGCTGTAGCCACTAGAATTGGGCTTTTTCCTGAGCGGAACTGGTGAAGGGCCTCTTCCCTATCTCTCTGAGAACGGTCTCCATGGATACTGGTACAAGCATATCCTTCATGGTATAAGAAATCCTCCAGCGAATCTGCCCCCTTTTTCGTCTCCACAAACACTAGAGTCAGGGAATCCTTGCCTGAATTTGAAAATAAAGTTTATCACTATTAGTAAACAATACTTTGTAAGTATGTATATAGACAAATAAAATGGACATATCACATTTTGAATAGGATGGAAAATGATGGTGATACAATTCTCATTACATAGAGCTAATGACCCTCTATCATTACATAAATACTCATTACACAAGGAGTCATAGAGAGCTAGTTTTACCTGTTGCATTTAGAAGGTCAAGCAGAAATGACCTTTTGTCTATCTCCTCCACCCAAACCACTTTTTGTGTGATGTTCTCTGAAGTAGACCCAACTCTTCCTACAGCCAGAAATATGTACTCATCTAAGAAATCACGGGCCAGCATCTGAAGAAGAAAGCCATTCTTTAATTTTACAGTTTTATTACTTGTGTGTATGTTAAGTGTAGATATCAAAAGGAATACAATTTGAAGTTGGTTCTTTCTCATCATCATGTGGGTTCAGGTAGCAAGCAATTTTACTCACTGGACCATTTTGCCAGCCCCACTATTTCTGTTCAAGTGTGGTAGCACATTCCTTTAAGCATAGCAGCAGGAGGGTCAGAGGGCAGTCTGATCAACAAAACATCTACTGAAAGCTTTAAATTAGTGAACATTGCATAATAGTACCTGTATTTCCTTAGGAAAAGTAGCACTAAACATCATAGTGTGGCGGACACCTTTTGGAGGCATAGTGTCTTGTTCAACTATTCTTCGTATCTGAGGTTCAAACCCCATATCTAACATCCGGTCAGCTTCATCCAACACCAGGTATCTGCCATGAAAAAAAAACATTTAGTTAAGATTTTGAGAAGACTTTAATCCCAGCACTTGGGAGGCAGAGGCAGGAGAATTTCTGAATTCGAGGCCAGCCTGGTCTACAAAGTGAGTTCCAGGACAGCCAGGGCTATACAGCGAAACCCTGTCTCGAAAAACCAAAAAGATTGAGAAGAAATCAAAGCAATTTAGTTTTATCTGCTAATTTAAATGATATGATCAATGTACTTAACACTGTTTAATACAGTTAGTTACATAGGGGAAAAAAGAACTCTTGCCAAGATAAAACCATCCAAGATCCCAGAGCCAACTAGCTTACTTTTTAAATTGTTTTCAATCTTTGTGTATATGCACATGTACAAGGCACACAGGACAATCTGCAAGAGTACGTTTTCCACCATTATGATGGTTGGGGTAATAGAATGAGTCATGCCACCAGGCTTGGCAGCAAAGGACCGTTACTTAGCCAGCTTGCTGAGCAGCCCTCCCCTTTATCCTTGGATCTAGTTACTATCCTCTACTAAAGCATTAACTGACTTTTCAACATTGATTGGAACCATGATAAATTATTTGCATATTCTCTCAGTATTTACATGCTTAACACAAGGTAACAAACACATACTTGCAGAAGTCTAAGCCAATCTTCCCTCTCTCCATCATGTCCACTAGACGTCCAGGAGTGGCTACTAACAAGTGGCATCCACGTTCTAAGTCTCGAATCTGCTGACCAATTTCAGCACCACCATAAACCACGCAAGGACGGACTCTAGATCGGTATGAGAACTATAAACCAAGAACCTCCATCAAATTCAATGTCAAAATTCTTTACATGGCTATTAAATATTTTATTAGAATCAATGGGCAAGCTGTGCATTACTGAAATGCACTTACTTTTCTGGCTTCCTCATAGATCTGCACTGCCAATTCTCTCGTTGGTGCCAGTACCAAGGAGATTGGATACTGTTTACGACGCCCATATCTTCCATTTTCCTAAATAGAAATTTGTTTATTATAAAAATTTCATTTCCCTTTGCAATTTATATACTATACCATATAAAAAAATATGTGGTCTTAGCAACACTTGGAACAGTCTCAAAAGCTTCCTACAATCTTCACAATAACTCTTCTTTATAAAGAAAGACTACAATGGTCATACAGCTTAATGACAGAGCACTTGCTCAACATACAGAAGCCCCCAGGCCTCATTCCCAGCACCAAGGAAAAATCACCTTCATAGCCCTCAGAGCTTCTCCTGGACCATCAGCATAAATCTGACTCAAGATGGGCAAGAGAAATGCTGCAGTTTTTCCAGAGCCTGTTAAGAGAAATATGTTCATCAGTAGACCACAATAAAACCCTCCTTATTATCAACACTGGTACCTATTTAGTACATTTACTTTATGCCCAAACTTCCTAGAAATTTCATATAACCTCTTTAGCTGACTAAAACAAGAGTCAGCAAATTTAGAAACAAGCTACTATTTTTAAATAAGGATTAATAGAATATAGCCATTATCATGTATCATCTATGGCTTCTCTGACTACAAACAATAAAATTCAGTATTGCCAAATGTTCATTGTACATAAACCCATATATATCTAGTATGTGTTTCTTTACTAGAAAAAAGTGACATTTAATCAATGAGCTTACCTGTTTGAGCACAAGCCATCAAGTCTCTTTTCTCTTTGATAATAGGAATAGCATGCTTCTGCACTGGAGTTGGGCGAGTATAACGAGTAAGCTCAATGTTTCCCATAATAATTTCTCCCATCTCGACATCACTGAACTATCAAATTCAATGGCATGAGATAAGTAGAAATGTTACCTGAATCTGTTTTATATTAATTTGTGAATGACAACAAACAGCAAAATTTTAACATATGATTGATTACTAAGTTGGGCTTTTACATTAGACCTATTTCAAAAAGCAAATTACTTATAACACAACCAATGTCTCCCTTTCCACAAACTAATGTATGGTTATATTTCTCTGTAATTTAAGAGAGCAAGTACTTACACTTTCAATGTGTGGAGGACAGTTGTTGCCTGTTGCTTCGACTGGAATGTCATCATATTTCTCAAAGTTAATCCCAGTATTGCCCCCAGAAAAGAGTTCCCTGAAATAAATAGATTGGTAAATTCACATGCAATACCAATGAGAAAGACTTCCTCACATACTTTAAAAACTTAAAAACTTACTGTTCCAAGCGTTCACTTGGTGGGAGTGGCTTTGACCAGTCATCTTCATCTGATTTGTCGCACCAGCGACTATTTCCACCTCTTTCAAATTTGCCAAAGCCACTTCTATCTCCACGGCTGCCAATGCCATCATAGTCTCCCCGTCCACGATCATCAAACCTGAGTTTCACAAGGACTAAATTAGACTCTTAACCATCATATCACTCCAAAAACTACCTCACAGGAATTAATCAACTACAAATGTGAACAGTTCAAACTACCAGATTATATCATCTAAAAACCAATATCTAATTTCTAAAGTCCTAACAGTCTTGTCACATACATTCTACCATTTAAAATTAAAGCTTTGTAAAAAAAAAAAAAAAAAAAAAAAAAAAAAAAAAAAAAAAA
>NC_034613.1:6438114-6449594 GCF_900095145.1 Mus pahari | reverse complement strand
AAAAAAAAAAAGCACCCCAAACATCAATTGTTCAGATTATAGACATTTGAGGAAAAAAAATGGACCTGATAGCTTTTTAAATAGTTTAAAAAAAAAATTCCTTACCTGAATAAAGATGTTTGTTTTATGTCTGTTTGCCAAAAATCTGGAGATAGGAGACTAACCATAGCTATTAGGCACATGAGGTCAGTTTGCCACACTTGTATATTAAGTGTTTATTTTCCCATAAGAGTCTACAAAGAGCTCAAGCAAATTAGGCCATTCACTATATGAAATTACTTCTAAAACAGATATTAAAACTAGAGAAATATAGAAACTGACTTCATATTTGCATTTTTTTTCCTTAAAAGATTTATTTATTCTATGTATGTATGTGAGTGCACTGTAGCTATCTTCAGACACCAGAAGAGGGTATCAAATCCTATTACAGATGATTGTGAGCCACCACGTGGTTGTTGGGAATTGAACTCAGGACCTTTGGAAGAGCAGTCAGTGCTCTTAACCACTGAGCCATCTCTCCAGCCCCCTTTTGTTTTTTAAAACAAGTGTTGGCTGTCCTAGAACTCAAGAAATCATCTGCCTCTGTCTCCCAAGTGCTGGAATTAAAGTGTAGCAGCACTGTACTTTCATCTGATTTCTATGTAATAGGTTCAAGCTTACAGCTAAGAAAATGTAGTGAGTTAGCTAGATATAATGTCTGACATCCACTTTATCCTGATAGGGTAGAAATGTTTGAAGTACTATTGAATATATGTAATAAAAGTACTATTGAGTATATGTAAAATGGTTTCACTTACCTTCCTCTTGATCCACTTCCACGATCTCCAAAGAAGCTAGACTTCCCTCTTGAATCACCCCGTGATCCAAAACTGCTGTATGCATCCTTATCTTTACTAGAACTCCACCCTGAACTGTCTTTGTCATAGAATCCTAAAAATAAAAAACAAACAGTAAAATCCTATTAACACATGGTCTTAATCTTTCTTAAAACTTCAACCTACTGGCTCTTTTATCCATCTGGTATCAAATGCCAATGTAAATATTTTATCTAAAGGTGGCAGCAAAAGATAACTAAGACATGCAATCTGACAGGCTATGTATGAATATTTGGAACTTTGCCTTTAGCAAGATGACTATGGTACTATCACATAACTGTGTTCTGCCATTCACTTTATAGATGTGAATGAATTTACAAGGAAACAGTCAATTAGCATGTCAGATTATTTGGTTTAGTATTCTTCAGTTCCAATAGCAAAACTAGAATACCTTGTACACGTGAACCGTAGCCCAAATGGTATCATTTTAGTGGTTTATTTACAAGCTTAACAATATCAAAAATACTCAAAAAAACTCTCTCCCCTATATGCTCCCAATACAAAGTCAAATAAAAGTATTTACCTAAGTAGGGATCACCAATGGCAGTTACAAGGTTGAAGTAGCTTCAATGGCATCGTATTAGTCAGGGACATTTACAAGCTACTTCCCTTTTGCCTTTGTCGCTACCATTACCCAGCCATGCGTTTTCCCTAGCAACCAAGAACTTAATTTCTTTTCCAGATCTTTCTTCTTTTTAAGATCCTGCCTCTTCTAATCTCTTTTGACAAAGAATTCTTGTGAATCACTAATGATTCACTAGAATGTGCCTGATAGTTTTAACTTATCTTGTGCTAAGTCCATCTTCTTGTCATGTTAAGACAAAAACAACCTATTTTCATGTAGTTTGTACTACACACCATGGCACCCACCTATTTTCTTAAAATTAAAAGCAAGATGTAATAAGAAACTAATAAATCATACAAAAAACATGACACTGAAGGCAACTTTCCATGATGTGACACCAGTTAAGGTTTTCCAGTACTTTAAATCAATCGTGGTAGAAATGTATAGGCTTCCCAAGCTGTCGTCTTCCCTAGGCTTTGACTAATTTCTAAATGAATCAAGAATTAGATTTACCAAACTGGTATCAAGAACTCACCTTTAGTAGCTTCTCTGTTCCTTAAATGAGGAGGGATATAGCGCCCTTCTAAAAGAACACAAAATTAATCAAAAATGCCAAATACCTTCATAGTAAAGCTTTTCATCAAATTACCTATTAAAAAATCAAATAGTCCTAACGACTTGAAAGGGTTGGTGAGCAAGTTTTAAGTTTAAGATAGGTATTATGCCTGTATCCCCTAGGCTACATTTAAAAGAAAAAAAGCCAACTTTAAGTCGTGTGGTTAAGGCTGGGTGTGGTACTTGCCTTTCATCCCAGCTAGCTTTGTCAGCCAGTTAGTAAATACCTGCGCACCAGTTAACCTGCTACTAGAGGTTATTTAGCCTAATTCTAATTCTCTTTGCACTTCTGAATTAAATATTTGAAAGATTTGTTAGGATGGTGGATTAAAAAGATTCTCAGACTGGCAAAAAAAAAAAAAAAACATGAAATTTAACTTACCTCAAAAGTACTTTCCTCAAGAACAGTGTGTGTCTATGTGTGTGTGTGTGTGTGTCAATCACACGGCACCCCTGTACAGATGCATACAGTATCCTGAACCAACTAAACTATTCTTTTTTAGCACTGATAAGAGATGGAACGGCCTTGAATATGCCATTCAAGGACATGATCATCGGCATATTATATATATATATATATCTCCAGTGAAAGTACGTTCTAACAGTACTCGTTTAATTCTTAACATTCAAGGAAAGATTAAGATATCTAGTTCTGATATTCAATATATCCATAAAATGTTTTACTTACTGCTTGCTGTACTTCCTCCAGTCTGATTATCTGAAGAGTTCAGGTCTAGGCCAGCAAACTAAAAGGAAATCAGATTGTTTTCAGTTTCAACATTGAATAAAATGAAAGAAAAATACTCCTGTTTCCTGGTCCCACGTTCAAATAGTTGCCTCTTGGAGCCCACACAGTTATTAATAAAATTTAGAATGTGACCAAGAATGCACTATAGAGTTCTAACACAATAGTGCCACTATAAATACCACAGAAAACAAGTTACAAAATCAGAAACTGGATCCAAATTCAATCCCATCTTTCAAAATATTTGTTCTGTAAACATTTTCCATAGTAAAGCTCCTTATTTGAGAAAACTAACACTTGATTATGTTGAATCTCAGAATTTTAGTCAGGCATGGTGGCAAGCATCTTAATCACAGTATTCAAAAGTGCACCTAACTCAACTCCAATTTCAGATCCACTGCTTTCTTCTGACAAAGCATCAGATGGTACATACAGGCAGACACAGACATTAAAAGCTTTTTTAAGAGGTTTGAAGTCAGGGCAGCCAAACAAAACGGTTTTAAAACACTAACTAGGTGCTCAGGCTTAGTTCAGTCAGTAGAGTGCTAGCCCAGGTGTGGGATCAAGCCCTGATTTTTGATCCCGAGTACGGCACAAAGTGTAACGATTCATAGTTGTAGTCCCAGGATTGGAGAAATAGAGGCAGGTGGATCAGGTTCTCAGCAATAGTTAGCCTGCGCTAAATCAGACCCCCGTCTGAAAATAAAAGCCACACATGTTATGAGTGTAGGATTCATTTTAACCATTTTTAATTTTTTTTCTAAACTGCGCCAACTTCATACTTGGTATTATTTTAAGCCTAAAAGAATAAAAACAAACTTTGAAACTATTGTTTAGTTCCTTTATTCTCAAATACAGCACAAATATATTAAATTGGGATAATACTGCATAAGACAATTTTATCAATACACACTCACCACTTAGCACTACAGAATAAAACTGAAATAATTCCTGTTCTCCCATTTAACTGTAAATTCACAGAACTAGTCATGAATAGCCTTTGATACTCTTACTAAAGGACATTTTACTGGCTTTAACCTCCCAAATCTGCCCATCCCCTTATACTGGTTAAATGCTACACACTATCTTCATTCTTTTAAGTTCTTAAAAAAAAATTGTATGTATCTGTATGCCTGCTAGAGTGTGTGTGTGTGGGGGGGTCCTCACTATGTAGCCTTGGCCAGCCTCAAGCTCACTAAAGACCAGGCTGATCAAACTCAGGTCGCTGTGGTCATCACGCTTGCTGGCAGATGCCTTTACCCACTGAGCCCTATTGTCGATATATAGCTACTATCTATTTAGCAGTATAAACCACAATTGAAAAACGGGAAAAAAAAAAAAACAGGAAAGATGGAACTGCTACATTTTAAGGAAATGTTACTCTATAAATCTGTGCTTAAAGTTCACCGATACTTGCAAACTTCAAGTATCGCTACGCCCCCTGGAAACAGAAACCAGATGTAACCTCTTTGCCATTAGCAAAAATGTTGCCATGCCTTGATACTGTAACTGCCATTTAAAGCCGCGCTTATTACAATCTGAGTTCTGGGTTATTTTTTTTTTAATGAGTTTTTAAAATGTGTACTGGTGATTTGCCTGCAGTGTGCGAGGGTGTCTGATCCCCTGGAACTGGAGTTAACAGACAGGCCTGAGCTGCCACGTGGGTGCTGGGAATTGAACCCAGTCCTCTTAAAGGCTGAGCCATCATCTCTCCAGTCCACGTAGTTTTTTTTTTTTAATCATTTGACAACATTAATCGAGGCAACAAAGTTGACAAATGCACTGTTGGTACTCGTTACAAACTTTAAGGAATTCCTAAGCTTTCGAAGTTAAATCCACTACCAATTTATGAAATATAGTTTCCAATATAGTTCAACAATAGTATAAAAGTATCATTTAGAATGGACAATGTAAGTGTCCTTTTTAAGATACAATGTGTCACAGCATGGAAGATTTACTGTAGCAGGCCATAAGCCAGGCAGAAGGCAACAGACCCTCACCTCAGCCTCTAAACCTAGAAATGGAATCTCGATTAAGGAATCAGAAACCAGGCCTGACCAATCTTCCAATTTTACTTAGATGGCAGCAACAAGTTATCTGTTGCCATATTCTGGGCATTCTGCCTTTAGATGATCCCAGAGTGGGCCGTCACTCGCCAGGCGCGTGGTCCTCCCCTGCGCCCAGGTAAAGGGCGGGCGTGCCGGTGCCGGGCTCGGGCGGAGCGGCTGTTTCCTGGAGCCTAAGGCAGAGAGCAAGGGCCGCGCCGGGTGGCTCGCGTCACCGCCAAGCCAGGCGCAAGTGCGCACGCAGCGGCCCCGGCCTCCCTCCTCCCCCTCCTCCCCCCCCCCCGCCCAATCCGCCCTGAAATTTCTGCGTCACAAAACTTTCCACTCGGGAACCGCGGCCTCCCCTGCCGCGACACACCGGGCCGGCGGGGCCCGAAGCAACGCAGCTGGCTTGCATACGAGCCCGCTGGCGGGCAGGACCGGGGGTGGGGGTGGGGGTGGGGGGCGACCGCGCGGCACCGCCGGCCTGCGCCACACAAAGGAGGTCGCCGCCATGAGCCCGCGCACAGGCCAGCCCCCCTCCCGCGGCGCCCCCTCCCACATTCCAGCGCCGCGGGGTCACTCGGCTAGCCCGCGCGCCGCCGCCGGCTCAACCTCAAACCCACAGCCACTGGGGGGCCATGCGAGCCCAAAGCGCCGGAAACCCGGGGCCGAAACCATTCCACCCGGGCCCCGCCACGCGGGGCAATCTCCACCATCACCACCCCGCTCCCCAAGTGCGGGTCACTAATCAACTAGGGGACGCGCGCGTGCGCCCCAATGCGCGCCCCCTCCCCCTCCGCTCGCCTGCGCACAGACACAAAAGCCGCCATTGTGCTCGGGCCAGGGACAATACCGCGCACCGAGCCGAGCCGGAGGAACCCCCGGCTCTAGCACTCCCCGCAAGCATCGGGTCCCCCCCAGAGCCCCTAGCTACTGGCCACCCGCCGGCCCGGGCCGTCCGGGGAGACGGGAAGGTAAAAAGCAGAACTTAGAGAGCTGCGCCACCAAGGCAGGCTAGATCAGGGGAGAGAGTGATGCGGCGACCCCCGCGCCTCACCTGCTGGTCCAGCCCGAGCGCATTTTCCACTGCCACATGACTCATCCCTGAAGAGTACCGAGAAGTCGGAGTCTTCCGCTGCTGAGCAAAGGCTGGCTCTACCGCAAAGGCCCTCTCACGGGAGAACTGCGGCTTTGAAGCGCACCGCGCGGCCACCGATCTTATATACCGACTCGGAGGACTGCTACGTCAGCACGTAAGACGTGTGCCCTCCTCTCCGGGGCGGCGGGCCACTGCCGTTAGGAGCTCTGCCTGCTTACGGTGCGTTGCTCGGCTGAGTCCCGGGAGATTTCCTAGTCCGTCCAGTTACCCGCGTCCTCGTCGGCTCATAAAGAAGCCCGGGGTATACGTGGCTCTGGTTCTCTTGGGGTGGCTTTCCCCTGATCTCCGCCGGTCCCCTAATCTTACTGTTTTCTCGAGATCTCGCGAGAAATCTTTGCCGACCGTCCTCTAGCCAGAAGGCCCTAAGCTTTAAACTAGGTTTATTTGCTGCTGCTTCCCCTGGGCACCCACGTTTTCGTCCTTCCTAGCACTCGTCCTTTCCTGTCCGTCCCCGGGAGTGGAGACGATGTAGTGGGCTTTGTCTGGCCTAATGAGCCCTGGCTTTGCGTGGAGGGCAGTGGGATCACGTGACCGTGGGTGTCCAGCAAGGTGGCCATTTTGTGAAGAAGGGAAACTCGCTTGACTAGTGCTGGGAATGGGAGGGAGGGACGGGAAAACTGCGAGAGGGCGGGGAGGAGAAAGGGGGAAGGGAGCTAGAAATGAGAAGCAGAAAGGTGGAAGGCTGGATGGTGACCTGAGTCCACCTGAGCAGGGACTGTAGGGGGTGTGCGGGTCGCTGGAGGCTTCAGATCGCCCTTGCCTAGGTAGTGTCACCCCCCACACCCCCACTATAAAGGAACAATAAGACTATCTCACGCGAATCTAGAGCCGGCAATCTAGGACCCTCCCGGGACCCTGGGCCTTTCTCATGTGTGAGTGAGTCACTGTAGGCCTCTGTGTCCTTCCGCGCGGCATTCCTGGCACCAGCCGGTGGCTGCGGGCACAGCAAGGGACCCCGAATTTTTCTAGCAACTCTCCTAGGACCCCGGGGAGGCGAGGATGTGTGACTGGACACAACCTGTGTCTCCCTGACCGAGATAACTTGCCTCAGGCCTCTCCACTAGACAGAGAATATGGAGGGAAAAAGGGGTCTGTCATAAAAGGGGCCGATTCTGGTGGACCCCGCTTCTAGGCGGATCACCCCCACAAGACTCAGCTTCAAAAACACATACCCTTAAACAACAAAACCAGGCAATGGCAACACACAAGTTACCTAAAAGATACTCCTTTCTGACCCTCAGTTTCACAAATAAAACGCTGGACTCCGCACCCCCTGCCCCCACCCTACCCCCACCCCCCACCAGGGGCTTTCTGCTGCCAGAATTCAAACAATTAGTTCTCATCACATAATTTACTGTACAAACTATTCTACTTTTCCAGTTTGTAAAATTGAAACCGAACTTTTAAAGAGATACGGAAACAATAAAAGAATCCCCAGGCAAGTTGCTTTTCAGCTTTTGTTCTCAATTTTTCTCATCTCTAAAAGAGACCACTAGACTACAAACCCCTGTAGTTTTTACTATTCATTTTGTATAACAATTGGATGTTGCTTTTCTTCTTGTTGAGTTTGCATTGGCAATGTTTTACTTAAAACAAACAAATATGTTGTTTTGTTTCTTAGTAAACCAAAGAGTTTATTGGGTTTACTTAGAGGAACTATAACTTTTTTAACAGCCTTTTAAAACATATTAAAGTAACAAGTCAGAGATAATGCAGCTGTTTGTTACAGTTTCAAGAAGCAGGAAGCTATAATAAGTATTTTTAACATTCCCTGTAACCATACTAAAATAACAAATCATAGATAATACAACTACTTTTTTTTTTTTTTTTTAGTTTCAAAAAACATAGCTAAGCCAGGCACTTGGAAGGCAGAAGCAAGCAGATTTCTGAGTTCGAGGCCAGCCTGGTCTACAGAGTGAGTTCCAGGACAGCCAGGGCTACACAGAGAAATCCTGTCTCCAAAAAAACAAAACAAAACAAAAAAGCATGGCTAACTGTAATATCCAAACCAATGCATGTAATAAAACAATGTATTAAAGCTGGCTGTGGTGGTCCACCCCTTTCATTCCAGCACTTGGGAGGCAGAGGCAGGGGGATTTCTGAGTTCGAGGCCAGCCTGGTCTATAGAGTGAGTTCCAGGACAGCCAGGGCTACACAGAGAAACCCTGTCTCAAAACAACAAACAAACAAAAAAACTCCGTATTAAGGGGCAGAGACGGTTCAAGGGTTAACAGCAGATCTTCCTTTCCTACCACTTAGGTCAGGTGGGTCACTTCCCTTGCATTTCCAGCTCCAGTATATCTGATGCCTTCTGACCTCCTGGGCACCCTCATGCTCATACCCCTACATGAACCGGCAAGCACAGAATTTGTCTTACGTTACATATTAAAATATTTAAATTTGGGAGAGTGTTGGAGAGATGGCTCAGAGGTCAAGGGAACTAGATGCTTTTGCAGAGAACCTGGGTACGATTCCCAACACCCACGTGGTGGTTCACAACCATTCATAAATCCAGTTCCAGGGGATCCACTGCCTGTTTCTTACCTCAGACAGCAGTCATGCATATTGTAGATGTACGTACACATGCAGACAAAGCACTCATACTTTTTTTTTTTAATTAAAAGCAGGCTGTAGTGGCATATACCTTTAACCCCAGTTCTCAGGAGGCCTGGAGGCAAGGAGATCTCTGTGAGTTCAAGTAGTAGACCAGGACTCAAAAGCTAAGTCAAATATAGAAATTCGGGACTGCAGAGATGACTTGGCAGTTAAGAGCACTTAACTGTTCTTGCAGAGGACCCAGGATGGGGGGTCTCAGAACCTATATCCTGCTTTGTGTAACTTTATTTACAGAGGATTCAGCACTTTCTTCTGGCTTCCAAGGGCACTGCATACATATAGTGCATGTCCAGACAAGGAGACATATAGACATACATAAATTAAAATTAAATATGTAAATTCTCTCACTCTACTACTGAGCAGATACAAACACAAGCTGCAGTAATGTGTTGCTTCCACAACTGAAGTACCATAACCAGCTTACCACCAGTGACCTCATTTTCTCAAATAGTGAGTTCTTGGAAATACTTAAAACAAAACAGCACCATCTTCAATTAATGACGGCAGCTACATTTGAAGCCAACCTAGATGATGATGTGGTTTTGCATCTACGTGGGTATCCAGTGGACCAATTCTCTCATATATGGAATTGATTAGCTTGCATCTAGCATGCCTGGCTCTGTTGACCACATACCAGTAGTCCTCAGCAGTAGTATTAGCACCCTCAGATGCACATATTTCCATAGTGCTCCTCTGAAAACCATTAGACCTAAGGATTCCTATGGTCCTGTGGTGGCTTGAAGAATGAGCACACACACACACATAGCCTCCCACTCCCCCATAGGTTCAGGTTTGAATACTTGGTCCTGAGTTGCTAGCACTGTCTAGGGAGAATTAGGAGGTGTGGCCTTGTTGGAGGAGTGGGCTTAGAAGTCTCAAAAGACTCTCCTCAATCCCAGTTCTGTGTGTGTGTCCCACCTTCTGCTAGTAGTTCAAGATGTGAGCTCTCAGCTGTCCTGCCATCATATACGCTAAGCCTCTGAAAGCATAAACCCAACTGAACGCTTTATTTTATAAGTTGCTTTGACCACGGTGTTTTAACCCAGAAATTTCATAGAAACTAAGATGGATTCCTTTCTGCTATGAGATTTGAGGATTCACAAAGCACATTAGTGAGATATGTTTTGAGTTTTGTTTTACATTCCTTTTCACAGAAATCTAGACAAATATGAGTCTGTTATTCAAGAGCTGGAGATTCTGAGCGTCACTCCAATTGCTTGCCACACAGGGAGGTTAACTGACAACCTGCTTCTGGGCTTTGTTTTACTTATGTAGACTATACCCACAGGGCCCGGTCAGGGGAATCCCTGCCCCCATCAAATAGACAGCAGGTTCCTATTTTCAATTAGCCCTGCTCCATATACCTAATGCAAACAACTAGGGTATTTTGTTAATAAGTTATTGTTGGAATGCCAAATTACAGGAAATTGAGTGTTGGAAAAATGGCTTAATGGTTAAAAGCATGTGCTGTTCTTTCAAAGGACCCAAGTTACATTTCCAGCACCCACCTCAGACTGCTCACAACCTCCTGTAACTGCAGCGCCAGGGGATCTGATGCCCTGTTTTGGCCTCCATAGGCACCTATAGACATAAACATACATTCACGCATAAATAAATTTAAAAAAAAAAATCTTTTTTAAATGTACAAAAAAATAGAAAAACAAAAAAGATTTGTCTTCCAACGTATTCACTCTGAAAAGGAATGGTGTGCAGGCTTAGAGCAGCAAAATGAGCCACCTTTCCCCGCTCCAAATGACTGTTTCATTAAGGAGCAATTTACATATTTTACTGTCAGTAGCTTTCTTAGTGTTCTATTGCTGTGAAGAAACACTATGACCACGGCAACTTTTATAAAAGAATGCATTTAATTGGGGCTGGCATAAAGTTTCAGAGACTTAGTCCATTATCATCATGGTAGGGAGCATGGTGGCACAGAGGCAGGCATGATGCTGGAGGAGCTGAGAGTTCTGCATTATGATGTTATGATCCGAAGGCAGCAGGGAGAGAACTGGGCTTAACGTTTTTTTTATTTCTTTAGTTATTATATGTAAGTACACTGTAGCTGTCTTCAGACACTTCAGAAGAGGGAGTCAGATCTCATTACAGATGGTTGTGAGCCACCATGTGGTTACTGGGATTTGAACTCAGGACCTTTGGAAGAGTAGTCAGTGCTCTTAACCTTTGAACCCTCTTTCCAGCCCTGGGCTTGACTTTTGAAACCTCAAATAGACACAAAGTTACACACTTCCTTCAACAAGGCCATACCTCCTTATCCTTCTAATCCTATCAAAGAATTCTACTCCCTGATGACGAAGCATTCAAATATATGCTTATATTTGAATATAATGAAATATATGAACCTATGGGATCATTCAAATAAGAATAATAGGCTAAAAATGGTCAGAAATTACTGAAACCAGATTTTTTTCCTACTCACTTTCCTACCTTCACAGGCATTTTAAGTTAACCGCCTGTATTAAAGCAAATATACTATCTGCATCAAGGCCCAGAAGCCTGGACCTCAAGGTACCCTGGGAGGGATGAGGAGGCAGCTTGGCAGCTGCAGTTCCTCGAACTAGCAATTAGCTCCCTGCTCTAGGACTTAGAAGCTATGTGAGTGGAGGCAACTCATTTGACCACTCAGTGCTTTGGAAATATCTACAGAATTGGAATAAAAGCAGTTGATGGCACTAGAAGGATAGCTCAACAGACAAGAGTGCTAGCTCTTCTTCCCAAGGAGCCAAGCTCTGTTCCCAGCACTCACGCACCTAGATTCACTACCATCGCCTGAAATTCTTGCTACAGGGGATCAAATGTACTCTGCCAGCATGGACACATAACACACAGCATAGGATCA
>NC_034613.1:6429645-6437292 GCF_900095145.1 Mus pahari | reverse complement strand
CCCTGTCTCGAAAAACCAAAAAAATTTAAAAATAAAAGAGTTGGGTATAGAAAAGGAGTCACATCTTGGTCCAGGGCTACTCTATGAAAACATCTTTGTGACTGGCTTCCCATCACCTCGGCTTCTGCAGTAGGATGGGTTGATGTGGGCAGCACACACAGCCTCACTGCTAAAACCTCCACTGCATGGCATGACCATTCTTTGCGAACGGCCACACTCACAAGCTCGAACTAACACACACAGACACATAGACACAGAGGTTGGAATTTGTTACATTTCCCCATGAAAGGAGTAACACACAGATGCCCAACAGATGTTAAATCCTGGATGGACTGTGTAAGTACCTGCCCTGGGCCAGGCATAATATAGGGCGTGAGAGGGATGCACATCCATTGTTTTGCTTTCATGGGTGGCCTTAAACAAACTTTCTTGCCATTCTCTGAGGCCAAGTAACCTAAAACCAAGGGCAGAACTAACTGGACTTTGCACAGCTGGAAGTTAAGCAGTAATCAAGGGATTTCCAGAGCCAGATAACTCAGGGTCTTTCTGGAGTGGTCACACTGCGTTTTATCTTGGATTGGGACAAAGTCCAAGAAGAGCTACATCCCTATTATTGAAAGAGTGAGCATGTGTGTGGCTGGGGGCAAATCAATCCCAGAGTCCTGTACATGCTAGACAAAGATCCTACCACTGAGTTACTTCTCTAGCCTCATCCCCCCTCTTTTTTTGTTTGGTTTTGTTTGTTTGTTTGTTTTTGCTTGTTTGTTTGTTTGTTTGTTTGGAGATAGGCTCTCATTATGTAGCCTCAAACTTGAGGCAGCTCTCTCAGTCTCTCAAGTGCAGATTATAGGCCTGGACTAGCACTCCTGGCTCAGAAAGATAATTAGAAGTATGAAGGTAAAAGTAGTTGCCCACGTCAGTATCCTTTTATGTAGTTTTTGTAACAAGGTCTTCTGTAGCCGAGGCTGGTCTTGAACTCCCATGGACCTGCCTCTGCCTTCCAAGTGCTAGGATTTCCGTACACACCACCACACCCACCTGCTTAGTTTCTTCTTGTTTTTTGTTATTGTTCAGTTGTTTGGGGGTTTTATTTCATATTTCATTTTTTATTATGACCCTAGACTTTAATGGGTAAGCCATTTCTCCAGCCCATAAACAAACAAAAACAACAAGAAGGAAAAAGACAAGATCTCATGTAGACCTTGCTGGCCTTGAATTCAAGAGATCTACTTATGTCTGCCTTTCAAGTGCTGGGATTAAAGGCATGCACCAACATGCCCAACCCTCTTGTATTTTAAAATTGTAATTACCTTTTGGGTTTTTGTTTGAGCTTCAAGAAAAACAGATTCGTTTCCAATGCTGAGTTAGAATACTTAGGAGAATGTGACTTCAGAGGCTGGCAATCATGGTCCAGTCTTCTAATCCTGGCCCTGGGAAGGCTAAAGAAAAAGGATCCTGAGTTTGAAACTGATGTGGTGGGAAGGTCTCAACCAGTAAAGCTCTTGCTACTGAAACCTGTCAGCCTCAGTTTAATCCATGGAACCCAAGATAGAAGGAACAGAAGCAAATCACCTCCATATGCAGTCCATGGCACTCTTTTTTTGTTTGTTTGTTTGTTTTTGTTTTTTTGAGACAGGGTTTCTCTGTATATCCCTGGCTGTCCTGGAACTCACTCTGTAGACCAGGCTGGCCTCGAACTCAGAAATCTGCCTGCCTCTGCCTCCCGAGTGCTGGGATTAAAGGCGTGTGCCACCACGCCCCGCAGTCCATGGCACTCATGCCCGTCCTATCATACACAGACACGATTCATAATAATAATAATAATGAAGAAGAAGAAGAAGAAGAAGAAGAAGAAGAAGAAGAAGAAGAAGAAGAAGAAGAAGAAGAAGAAGAATATAAATATAATACAAATATTTTCTATATTATACTACTATTATTATTATTGCTATTGCTATTACTATTACTATTATTATTATTTAGGGGGAAGATGCTAAACTGCAGTATAGGCTAGCCCTTCTTCCTTCTTATTCAAGGGTAAGGGATGGTAAATATAGAACCAGGATTGTTGTAGGCAGTTCCTGAAATACTGACCTGAAAGCTGCCTTCCTTCTGCAAATTTGGTAAGGCCAAAACAAAATTAGATTAAAGGGTATCTTCTCTGCCATTTCAACTGCTAAAAATATTTTCAGACAGACTAACCCAGTGACTTCTCCCTTCCTACAGTCTGAACAGTTACAGTAGAGAAACAGTGGGAAGCAGGCAGCTCTGAACTGGAAGCAAAGGGTAGCCTGTGAGGCTTGGAGGTGTAGGCCAGGGATTCACCTGCCTGTAGGGCACCACGGTGCTCAT
This sequence comes from Mus pahari, assembly GCF_900095145.1. Taxonomy (NCBI): domain Eukaryota; kingdom Metazoa; phylum Chordata; class Mammalia; order Rodentia; family Muridae; genus Mus; species Mus pahari. The sequence goes on along the minus strand of NC_034613.1, from coordinate 6,434,943 downwards.
TAACTCATGGGGCCTTTGTTCAGCAGCTCTTCATGGATATTGTAGAACTTGAAAACTGCCTGTGCCTAGACTGCCAGTTTTAGGTTGAAATTACATAGTCTGCCCTTTGGTAAAAACTACTGTACTTTCCCCCTTAGCGAAGATTGCTGGTCTACAAACCTTGATGGCTTATGGGGTGCAATCACTTTTAATTTTTTAAAAATGTATTCCATGTTTTAACTTTCAAGTCTTTGACAGCTTCTCTAAATCACTAATCTCACTTAAAAAATACAAGACTTAGCTGGGCATCAGGTCACATGCCTGGATCTCAGCAGGCCACGAGCCTGAGGCTAGTAAATCAGGAGTTTGAGACCAGTCTAAGTTACATGGAAAGAAAGAAATACAAACTGTGTGCACAGGTATATGTTCTACAATTTCTCCCTCCTTGTTGGCCATCAAGGTGTTATCAATTAAAACATAAAGAAGGGGCTGGAGAGATGGCTCACCAGTTAAGAGCACTGACTCTTCTTCTAGGGATCCCAAGTTCAATTCCTAGCAACTATACATTGGCTCACAACCATCTAAACTGGGATCTGATGCCTTCTTTTGGCATGTAGATGTACATGCAGATAGAGCACTAGTAGACTAGTAGACTAGTAAAATAAATCTTAAAGAAACCGTATTAACATGTATTAACATATTAAATGTCCAGGGCTTCTCAGCACTTAGTTAGAAGTCTAATATAGAACTTCAGTGAGTTGTTCTCTGAACTCCATACGTGTACACACGCACTGTGCCACACCCATGTACAACACACAGACACACAAAATGTAAAATAGTTTTTAAAAAACCATATGAACCATGAATACTAATGGGGTTCAGTGTAATATTTCAATACATGCATATAGTGTATAGCAATGATGTCATAGTAATTAGCAAGTTACTCTTATCATTTCTTTATGTTTAGGGTCTTAAAGCTCTCCTAAGTTTTCATAAAATATGTGTTAGATAAGCAGGGCATGGTGGTGTAATTTGTAATCCCAGCACTAGGGAAGTGAAAGCAGGAGAATCAGGAGTCCAAGTCATCCTCAGCTACAGTGAATTCAAGGATAGCCTGACTATATAAGACCTTGTCCCAAAACAAGTAAACAAGGTGTTAGCATCTTGTCTAAGCTCCGCCCCACAGTTACCTGGCAACAGCCAGATGTGTCTGACTCACTATAAAAGGGCTGCTTGGCCCCTCTGCTCTCTGTCTTCTTGCTCTCTGTCCTCTCTTCTCCATTCCCCTCCCCCTCTCTCTCCAAGGCCTCTACTCCGACCCCCCTCCCTTTCTCTGTCTCTACTACCCTCTCAACTCCCCTCCCCATGTCATGTGGCTGGTCCCTCAGGGGGAAGGGATGCCTCAGCATGGGCCCACAGAGGCACTCCCTTCCCCCACACCTCACCACACACACATCCATCAAAACATATCCCCCTCTTTATCTTTTTATAAACACAACACACGGGCCTGTAAAATGGCTTAGCAGAACTGGGCAGTGCTAACACACACCTTTAATCCCAGAACTCAAGAGGCAGAGGCAGGGGGATATCTGTGAGCACAAGGCCAGCCTGGTCTACAAAGCCAGTTCGAGGACAGCCAGGATACACAGAGAAACTGTCTCTCAAAGCAAAACAAAACAAAACAAAACAAGACAAAAATGGCTCGGCAGGTAAAGGGACTTGCCACCAAGTCTGACAACCTGAGTTGCCACATGGTTGAAGGTGAGTACTGACTCCTAAAATTTGTCCTCTTACTGCCAAATACACACACGCACACGCACGCACGCACACGCAGTCCAAATGAATAAATAAATGTTAAAACATCTGAAAAAGACAAAACAAAAGAAAAATAGATTATTGAAAGCTATGGTCACTGCTGCAGAACACCAGAACTGACTGCTTTCTCGCTGTGTTTTGGTGCCTGTGATCTAGCTTGTAAGCACAAAACTGACCTTGACCTCACAGAGATCCACCTCTCTATATGCTGTAATGAAGGGCATGTGCCACAACTAGCCCTACCTCCAATTTTTTTGATATTATTAATTACATTTAGTTACTTAGTTATGTGTGTACCCATGGGTGCACAAACCACTGTTCACATGTGGAACTCAGAGGACAAGCTGTGAGAATTGTATGGGTCCCTGGGATCAAACTCAGATCATAAGGCTTGGTGGCAAGGGCCTTTACCTGCTTAACCATGTTCCAGTCCTCCACCCTCAAATTATCACACACACACACACACACACACACACACACACCATCATCATCATCATCATATTGGCCTATATAGTTTGAGATTAACTCCATCCAAAAAACAAGATTAAATCATCAGTCTCACTCTGTCACTGTGTATGTCTGTCTCTTCGCCCCTGTAGTGTGTGTGTGTGTGTGTGTGTGTGTGTGTGTGTTACTAGAAATAGTACTTAGGGCCTACACATGGTATACAAGAACATCCCCAGCCCAAATGTCATTCTTATTTTAGATTAATTTATTTTATATGTATATATTTTCCCCTCCATGTATATATGTCCACCATATGCATGCTTAATGCCCACAGAAGCCAGAAGAGTGTATTAGATCTCCTGGGACTGGAGTTAAACGTGGTTGATAGCTACCATATAAACTCTACCATCTGAACCCAGATGCTCTGGAAGTGGTCTTAACTGCTGAGCCATCTCTCTTAGCCCCATTGTATATGCTTGGCCTAGGAAGTGTGACAATTAGAAGGTGTGGCCTTGTTAGAGTAGGTGTGTCACTGTGGGTGTGGGCTATAAGACCCTCATCCTAGCTGCCTGGAAGCCAGTATTCTGCTAACAGTCTTCAGATGAAGATGTAGAACTCTCAGCTCCTCCTGGACACTGTCATGTTCCTGCCTTGATGATAATGGACTGAACCTCTGAACCTGTAAGCCAGCCCCAATTAAATGTTGTCCTTATAAGAGTTGCCCCGGTCATGGTGTATGTTCACAGCAGTAAAACCCTAAGACAGAAGTTGCTGTGATAGGCCTGACCCTGCTTTTGCTTGAAAGAGTGGAACTTTGGATTTGTAAAGCAATAGAATGCTTTAAATAGGGCTTACTAGGCTATACTAGTAGGAATATGAAAGACTTTGTTATGAGAATGATTTGAATTGTGTGACCCAAGAGGTTTCAGTAGAGAATTTCAATATGTGGCCTAGAGACTGTTTTGGTGGGGAATGTAGCTACTTTTTGCCCTTGTCTGAAAAGTCGGCTTGAGGCTAAAGTGAAGAACTCAGATTAATTGCCTTGACAAAGGAAGTCTCAGAAACACCCCTCATAAACTTTGTTCTCTGGTTAAGTCTCATGAACAGCATTTTAAACAAGCATAGCAAGATGAGAGAGGAAAAAATATATACATGGTTCAAATATTAAAGGGGTACCAGGAAGTGAAATGGAGTTGAATCCTGTGTTCAAGGATATTAAATAGAATTAAGGGAGTAGTGACCTTGGGGCAAGATCCCACCCAGCTAAATTTAGGCCCAGGCATTGTAGTACAAGCCTTTAATCCCAGGAGGCAAAGACAAACAGATCTCTGAGTTCAAGGCCAGCCTAGAACTGAGCAAATTCTAGGTGAAGGAAAACTTAAATCTAGACTTGGTGGACCACATCTTTAATCCCAGCATTCAGGAGACAAAGACATCTGAGTTCAAGGACAATCTAACAGAGCAAGTTCCAAGACAGCCAAGCTTAGGCAGTGAAGGAGTTGGAAAACAGAAAGCTGGTGATTATGTAATTGAGCAAGGGGGCCATGTTCTAGCCCCAACAAGTAGCAGAACTCAGCAGCTTCGGCCATGTGGCTTTAGATTCAATAGTAGAAGGGATTACTGGGACAATTGATGCTGGCTAACTTGACCTAAGAAATTAGTGGTGATTAAGAAGAGACCAGCATCACCGAGGTAAAATCTTCTGGAAAGTGTTTTCTGAGAGCACAGAAGCTGTGTTCTAGAGATACCCAAGGTTGTACCTCTGGCATCAGCTATACTTGGTAATGTGTAAGAGTCACCCAGGTGGTACTGGTTTTGAAGACATGAAGGGGTCATGGAGAGCAGCTGAGGCTTGGCGATTTGAGAGGCCATGGAGGGCCACTGGTGAAGGTATAGCCTCAGCTGCAGTTGACTGGACTGAAGGGGTCATGCAAAGGAGTTGAGGCTTGGCACCATGAAGAGAGCCTATGAGAGGCTATTGGTGAAGCCTAGTTGCAGCGGAAGACTCCAGTGTATTGGAAATGCTAGTACCATGGGACAATCACCAAGAACAACAGCGGCTGTGGAGTGGATCAACCTGAGCTTAGAGTGCTACAGAGGGCAGAGCTGGAGAAGTGACGCCAGCCCTTTGGAGGAGCCCAGAAGATCATGTGTGGATCCCAGACATTGAAACAAGAAGCTGTAACATTGAAGTTGCCTTGGAAACCCCAAGATGTTCTAGATGCCAGAGCCGTGGGCTATCTGCTAAGGAAAGCTGCTAATAGGGAACCAGCCCAGGAGAAAGAAATGTTTTGCAGTCAAAGATGAAAAGGGAGTTGGAAATCTGAAAGCCACTTTGACATCAGCCATAGAGATGCAGAGCTGGGAGTTTGCCCAGCTGGTTTCCTGTCTTGCTTTAGAGATTAGTTAACTGATTGGATGAATCTCAGAAGAGACGTTGGACTTTGGACATTTAACATTGTTGAGACTGCTATAGATTATAGGGACTTTGGAAGTTGGACTAAATGTTTTTTTGCATTATTCTATAATTAGGTATATCCCCCATAGACTCATGTTTGAAAAAAACCTATGGGGGCCAGGAAATGTAATGTGATGATTTGTATATGCTTGGCCCATGGAATGGCACTATTAGGAAGTGTGGACTTGTTGGAGTACGGTGTGTCACTGTGGATATGAGCTTTAAAACCCTCATCCTAGGTGCCTGGAAGCCAGAATTCTGCTAGCAGCCTTTAGATGAAGATGTAGAACTCTTAGCTCCTCCTGGATGTGGCCATGATCCCACCTTGATAATGGACTGAACCTCTGAACCTGTAACCCAATTAAATGTTGTCCTTATAAGACTTGCCTTGGTCATGGTGTCTCTTCACAGCAGAAAACCCTAACTTAGACACTCCCAAGTGTCATAATTGTTTTGTTACATTAAAAAAATGGACAGGAGGGGCTGGAGAGATGGCTCAGGGGTTAAGAGCACTGACTGCTCTTCCAGAGGTCCTGAGTTCAATTCCCAGCAACCACATGGTGGCTCACAACCATCTGTAATGGAATCTGATGGCCTCT
>NC_034613.1:6422901-6428479 GCF_900095145.1 Mus pahari | reverse complement strand
TTTGGTTCAAAGTTGTCACACACACACACACACACACACACACACACACACACACACACATTTTGAAAACAGGCTGGGCTTAAATCAGGCTGAGTCTGATTGTCCCGCCTCCACCTCTCAAGTGCTGGGATTACAGGCACACTACCACACCCACCTTCTACTATGGTTTTGATAACTCAACCATGATTCATTTGCAGTCTAATCCAGGTTAGTTCACCACTCTGGGCCTCCATTTTTGATTTTCAAAGTAAAAGGCATACATGGTTGGCACATGCCTGTAATCCCAGCTCTCAAGATGTGGAAATAGGAGTACTGGAAGTCCAAAGTCAGCCTGGACTATGTAGTTAGATTGTGTCTTGAAAAAAAACAGCTTTCAGATGATAGAGGCAAGAAGATTAGGAGCTCAAGATCAGCTTTGGCCATATACTGAGTTCCAACAAGTCTGAACTACAGGAGGCTGTGTCTTAAAACAATAGCTGGGCAAAGTAGTGCATGTCTTTAATCCCAGCACTCAGGAGGCCAGCCTGGTCTACAATGTGAGTCATCCATTAAATGGAGCACAGGGCCCCCAATGGAGGAGCTAGAGACAGTACCCAAGGAGCTGAAGGGGTTTGCAGCCCCATAGGAGGAACAACAATATGAACTAACCAGTACTCCCAGAGCTCCCTGGGGCTAAACCACCAATCAAAGAAAACACATGGTGGGACTCATGTCTCTAGCTGCATATGTAGCTGAGGACAGCCATCAATGGGAGGAAAGGCCCTTGGTCCTGTGAAGGTTCTATGCCCCAGTATAGGGGAATGCCAGGGCCGGGAAGTAGGAGTGGGTGGGTTGGGGAGCAGGGGGAGGGGACAGAGAATAGGAGATTTTTGATTTTCGGAGGGGAAAAAAGGAAAGGGGATAACATTTGAAATGTAAATGAAGAAAATATCTAATTTAAAAATAAAAAATACATTAAAGCAACTAGATAGATAGATTAAATAAATAAATAAGTAAGTAAATAAATAAAATGAGATCCCCCTCTAAGTCAAGAGACATTAGTTGAACAACATACTAAGTCAGAGCTAAAAGAAAGACAAATAAGCTTAAAAGATGATTCGTGCCGGGCAGTGGTGGCACACGCCTTTATTCCCAGACTTGGGAGGCAGAAGCAGGTGGATTTCTGAGTTCAAGGCCAGCCTGGTCTACAGAGTNAGTTCCAGGACAGCCAGGGCTATACAGAGAAACCCTGTCTCAGAAAAAAAAAATGATTTGTGCTATCACAGAAGTGGAAAAATAAGACATACAAATACACACAGAGGTTACAACCTAGCATGAAGTACTATGGGATATTTTCCACCTAGACCATGAGTTCCTCTAAAGCAGAGGCTGGGCCCTGTTATGTCTTTAAATGTGCAGAGAATGAATGAATGCTAACAAAAAATGCAATAGCTGTCCCAAGGAGGAATACATAGAGAGAACTTAGAAATTCAGAAAGCTAGGACAGGAGCAATGGCTCAGCCTGTTAAAAGCACTTGCTACTTTTACAGATAGATAATCTGAGTTCAGCTCCCAGGTTCACAGCAATAATTCCAGTTGCAAGGGATGTGCTGTTATCTTCTAACCTCTGTAGATTCCTGCATATATGTGGTACACAGGCATACACTCAAGCATACATACATAAACAAAAAATAAACATGTCTTTTGAAAAAGTTAAGGAAGCCATCAGACTTAGAGTTTGAGTTAAAGCTGGAGTTAATGTCCTCACTTGCTCGCTCTCCCCACTCACCCCCTTCATGACTGTGGATCAAGATGTAAGCTCTTCGCTATCTCTCCAGTATTATGCCTGCTGCCCTGCTCTCCCCCAGAATGACCATGGACTCTAACCCTCTGGAACCATGAGCCCAAATAAACATTTTATTTATAAGTTATGTTGGTCATGGTAGAAAAGTAACTGAGACAGTGACAAAAAAAGAAGGAACATGCCTTTACCTCATAGGAATGACTGTCCTATTCATCGAGTGGAATCTCAGTATGTTGCAACATTGGCTTTGAACTCCTGAACACAAGAAATCTTTTATTTTTATTTATTTATTTATTTATTTATTTATTTATTTATTTATTTATTTATTGGTTTTTTTTTGAGACAGGGTTTCTCTGTATAGCCCTGGCTGTCCTGGAACTCACTCTGTAGACCAGGCTGGCCTTGAACTCAGAAATCCACCTGCCTCTGCCTCCTGGGTGCTGGGATTTAAGGCGTGCACCACCACACCAGGCCAAGAAATCTTGCTATGCCAGCCTCACTAGTAGCTAGGACTACAGTTAGCAGCACTGGGCCTAGCTAGCTGTAGTATTTAGAAAAAGTACAATAGCTAAAAAGGAAAAGTGAGGCTGACCTATGGAAATGGAAATGAAGCACTTAGACTTTCTTTTGAAATAGCAGCAAGTGAGGAGCAGGCAGGCATTCCCTAAAAGGGACAGTAGGAGGACAAACATTACCCAGGGAAGTATCCTCATTAGACACTGGAACAAAAAGCATTGACATTTTGAGCCTGTGGTATGGGTCTGTAATCTATCTTTTCATGAAGATGAAACAGGAGGACCACAATTTCAAGTCTCACTTTGGTGACAGAGCCGGGTCAAGGCCAGCCTAAGTAGTTTAGCCAGATCCTGTCTGAAAGTTCAAAGTGACTTAGAACATAGCCTACCTACCATGTACCCTAAGTCTCACTCCCAGTACGGGTAGGGAGGATTCTCACCTGTTGAAGCTTAAATGCTCAAGTATTTTTGAAAATAATATTTTATCTTTTGCTAACCATGGAACTTAGGGGCTTCATACATGCTAGGCAAATACTCCACCACTGAACTACACCTCCAGCCTTTATAAATTATTTAATACATGTGGAGGTTGGAATATGCAGACGTCAGTTCTCTCCTTTCCCGTAGAAATGGAACTCAGATCATCAAGCTAGGCAACAAGTCCCTTCACCCACGAAACCATCTCATCAGCCCACCCCAAACCTTCAAGCAGCCTCTGGATATGCATGAGTGGGCCTTACACTCTCAAAAATTCTTGGGAGACAATTGTGGCCTAAACCAAAGTTCATGGGCTCCTCCCAAATGTGTCATTTGATAGACTTTTCTAGCTGCCTGGGGAAGGAACAGCCTACTCTACTTGGAATATAGGCCACTGCATGATAATCTCATCTTGCTTTCCTCGAAGAGTCGGTGTGAAAATGAGGCAGTTTGTCATGTGAGGTGAGTCCTTCAGGCGTCCCAGATGAACACTGCTATATTAGGAGCGAGAACTATCATGCAATGAGACCTATCTACACCTTTCCTTCATGCCATCTCTTAACAGCGAAGAGTACCTGAGAAACTAATAGATTTCATTGTATATTTTAAAAGAATGATCATTTCTAGGGGTGAGCTTGCCTTTAGTCTCAGAGGATCTTCATTTTGGTACTAGCTATTTGGGAATGTAGGAAAAGAATAAGATGAAAAGACTTTATAGAATGTACCACATATGTTCATGTACAGGTACACACACACACACCTGTAATCATAGCATGCTCTAGCCAGAAGCAGAAAGGTTGCTAGTTTCAGACCAACCTGGGCTATGGTAGTGAAATGTTTCAACAGTGGATACGTAGCTAAACATGCACACATGAAAGTCTCTTTGAACATACTCCGACCTATATCTAGCTAGAATAATACTAGGGTTTCAACTAGTTCATAACTGACAATGAACAGCCTTCAGCAATAATCCCAGCTATAGTAGATGCTTTATTCTGGACCTGATTGACATCTTTTACCATACTCCAACGGGAGGCATATTACACATCCCTGTTCTTACAAGATTCTGGTACTCTGAATGCAACTGTAGTAGATTCATTTTCAGATCACTAGCACCTAATGCTAAACCTAGGCCATAGTCAATACAGCGAGTGAATGGACAGACGAATGAATGGATGGAATATGTACATGTCATGACAGTGGATTTTAGGACAAGCTAGGAGATCACCTTCTAAAAAATAATTTAAGCTTGAACCATATTTTATTGGTCAGCTTTCCATCACTGTGACAGAACACCCGATATAAACACTTAGAGGAAAGATTTTATTTTGGCTTCATTGTTTCTGGGCCATGGTGAGGTAGAACATCATGGCAGGGAACCTATGGTGGACAACAGTCACTTGCCCTCTGAAGCCAGGAGTAGAGAGAGCAAGGAGAAAGAGACAGAATAAAATATACTCTTCCAAAGCCAGTGACTTATTTATTTCCTCCAACTAAGCCATACTTCCCAACAATCCATTCATCTGTAAACTCATCAATGAAAGAAACATTGGCCAACTAGGCACCCTTTGTTCGAATCATCTTCCCAAAGAACATTGCTGCATGAAGACCAAACCTTCAACACGTGAGTCTTTGGGGAATACTTCATATTGAAATCAAAATTTTGCTTTGTGAAAGACCCTTTTAGAAGGAAGAAAAATAAAACCTGGGCAAAATACTTGAAAAGGGACTGATACCTAGAAAATAGAAAGAACTCTCATATGAGTAGAGATGTAACTCTAGATAGCTCACCTGCCAAGCAGGTCCAAGGCCCAAGGCTCCATCCCCAGCACCACGGAAGAGAAGGAAGGCTCAAAACTCAACTGTAAAAACTCACTAATTGAACATTGCCGGCCTGGTTTACAAAGTGAGTTCTAGGCTACACAGCCAGGGCTACACAAAGAAACCTAAAAACAAACAACAAATAAAAAGCTTAGTGGTCTGTGCCTTTAATCCCAGCACTTGAAGGCTCAGCCAGGCAGATCTTTTGTGAGCTTGAGGCCAGCCTGGTCTACAGAGTAAATAGTAAATTCCAGGACAGTCAGGGCTGTACAGAGAAACCCTATCTCAAAATATTTTTAAAAAGAGAAAATGTCCCAAAGTGATAAAAATCAGCTTAGGTGTGTTCATCAACAGATGAATGGATAATGAAAATATGGTCAATGGAATTTTACTTGGCTATGAAGAATGAAGTTATGATGTTGCTTGCAGAAAACTAAATGGAACTGGAGAGCACTGTGTTAAGTGAAATAAATCCATCTCAGAGACAAGTATTACATGTTTTCTGACATGCATGGAAACTGGTGGGAGCAGAAAGGGTCATGAAACTAGAAGGAATGGGAACCTAAGGATGTGAAGTGAAAAGAGGAAGGATTGAGAAGGAAGAGAGTGCCAGATGTGCTGGTGTTCCTGTAATCCTAGCACACAACCAATGCAGGAGGCAGAGATGTAGGCAGATCTCTCAAGTGAAAACCTTTGCATTGACAAAATATAAGCTTACAGATCTCCAAGAGTTCTAGGCCAGCCCCCTATACATTGGGAGTTATAGGACAGCCAGGGCTACATAGTTTGACCTTGCTTAAAAATTTTAAAAAGTAAAGAAAGTGAGGACACCCGCCGGGCGTGGTGGCGCATGCCTTTAATCCCAGCACTTAGGAGGCAGAGGTAGGCGGATTTCGGAGTTCGAGGCCAGCCTGGTCTACAGAGTGAGTTCCAGGACAGCCGGGGCTACACAGAGAAACCCTGTCTCGAAAAACCAAAAAAA
>NC_034613.1:6420889-6422441 GCF_900095145.1 Mus pahari | reverse complement strand
CAGAGAAGTAAAAACTTATTTTCACACAAATTCTCTTACACAAATGTTTGTAACAGTGTTATCTGTAATAACCTGAAACTGCAACTATCCCATAATGTCCTTCAGTGNACAAATGGTCACACCCCACCCACCTCTCACCCTCTGCCCCCTACCTCTCACCCCCACCACCTACCTGGCATGTTCATATCATAGATGACTGAGCAATAAAAGGCAACGAACTGTGGAACTGAGAGTGGTGATTATGTCTGTATTGCCAGCACTTGGGAGGCTGAGGCAGGAGGATTGCCTGAAAGTTAAAGGTCAGCCTGGGATACAGAGTGAAAAGGAGACCCAGGCCTTAAAAGAAAAGCCAGTGAGATGGCTTAGTAGGTAAAGACATTTGGACATCTGCCGACAATCCTGACATGAGCCCCAGAACCCACATGGTAGGGGGAGAAAACCAGTTCTCACAGGTTATCCCCTGCCTCCACACCCATGGCTGTGGAATGCACTACCACACACATAGACACTAAAGAAACAGAGGTGTGTGTGTGTGTGTGTGTGTGTGTGTGTGTGTGTGTGTGTGTGTGTGTGTAAATCTAAAGCTCTTTTTTTGATTTATTTTATTTCATGAGCATGATTACTTTGCCTACATGTCTGTATGGGCACCATCTGGGCGCCTAGCATCTGTGGAGGTCAGAAAAGGACATTGGCTCTCTGGGACTGGACTTATTGATGGCTGTGAAGTACCATGTAGGTTCTGGGAACTGAACCTCTAAATCTTCTGCAAAAACAAGTGCCTCTTAAGCACTGGGCTCTCTCTCTGGCCCTCAATTGCATTACTAAATACAACACTACGGATGGACGGGCCTTCAAGGAGTCATGCAGGGTGGAGAAAACCAGGCCCATCAGTCTCCAAGGGATACCTAGTACACCATCCCACTTCTGGAAGATTCCTTGAACTCTTGAGATGGAGGCCAGCCTCGTAGGCCTCCTAGGCCTGGGCTTAGGCGTAGGGAGCCTAAGGCGTAGGGAGGGATGGCCTGAAGGAGTCTTGTGACAGATTTCCAGCTGCTACAAGCTACCCCGGAGACAATCTTATCTCCCAACCCTCCCACAGAACTGTGTAGGAGTTTCTTCCCCGTTTGAGGGACAGATCTTGAGATTGAGGAGATAAATAAACTTTACTTTGTGTGGGAAAGCTGGAAATTTAGAATTCTCAGAGGCCCCTACCAGCTTTCTAGAAGCAGCAAACAGCTACTGGAGGAGGGGACTGTTACCAGGGAGGCTTCGGAGAAGAGATCTCTCAGGCCTGTGGAGATAGATTTCTGCAAGTTGTGTAGAGAGCACTAGGGACACAGCTTGCATGAGTCATCACTAGCGGACTTTTCCGTGATGCAGGTACCTGCTCCTTCAGCCCTACCCATACTCCTGCTAGGAACTCTAGTGAAAACTTATTGGGTCGCCAAATTGTACACTTATTACTTTGGTCTGTTCTGGATTTTCTTTCTTGGTGAGTGTGTGTGTGTGTGTGTGTGTGTGTGTGTATGTGTGTGTGTGTGTGTGTGTGTGT
>NC_034613.1:6417305-6420008 GCF_900095145.1 Mus pahari | reverse complement strand
TTTGAAACCTCAGAGCCCACCCCCAGTGACACACTTCATCAACAAGGGCACACCTACTCCAACAAGGCCACACCTCCTAAACCTTTCAAAGAGTTCCAGTTGGGCAGTGGTGATAAACACCTTTAATCTCAGCACTTTATGAGGGAGAGATAGGCAGATTTCTGTGAGTTCAAGGCCAGCCTGGTCTACAGAGCAAGTTCCAGGACAGCCAGGACTACACAGAGAAACCCTGTCTCGAAAAACCAAAAAAAAAAAAAAATGTTCAAAGTCAAAGTCATCCTCGGAGGCCAGCCTGGGATAGGATATACTGTGTCAAAACTAAACATGATTCAGGCCTGGAGTGGTAGCACACATCTGTATCACTGGGAGGCAGAGGCAGGAGGATCTCTGTGAGCTTGAGTCCAGGCTGGTCTACAAGGCATAGGGAGTTCCAGGAAAGCCAGGGCTACATAGTGAGACCCTATCTCCAATCAATCAATCAATCAATAATAACAGTCAGGCAGTGGTAGTGCATGCCTTTAGTCCCAGCACTCAGGAGGCAGAGACAGGCAGGCCAGCCTGGTCTACAGAGAGAGAGTTCCAGGACAGCCAGGGATATGTGGAAAAACCCTGGTCTTGAAAAAACAAACAAAGAAAAACAACAACAACAACAAAAACAAAAAAATAAAAAACTAGTCTTAACCTCTTGATCTCCTACTCTCATTTTTCTGCTCTCCTTCTCCCCCCTCCTTTCCCCCTCCTCTCTCCACGTGGCCATGGCCAGCCTCTTCTTTTCTACCTTCTCTTTTTGTCTCTGCCTTTCTATAATAAAGCTCTAAAACCATGAAAAAACTGAAAAACCTAACTAGTAGATAAATAACAAAAATTATCTAGAGCCTTTAAATGCAATGTAGCCCAGTGCCCCAGGTTAGTTGGCTTTGTAGGTCTTCTTGTGGTGTCCTTCATCCCTCACTTCTATCCCTCATTCTTTTTTCGAGACAGGGTTTCTCTGTATAGCCCTGGCTGTCCTGGAACTCACTCTGTAGACCAGGCTGGCCTCAAACTCAGAAATCTGAGTGCTTCTGTCTCCCGAGTGCTGTGATTAAAGCCATGTGCCACCATGCCCAGCTTCTATCCCTCATTCTTCCACAAGACTCCCTGAGCTCCACCTGATGTTTGGCTGTGTGTCTGTACATCTGCCTCCATCCACAGCTGCATGAAGCCTCTCAGGAGACAATCATGCTAGACTTCTGTCTACAAGCATAGTAAAATATCATTAATAATGTCAGGGATTGGCTCTCTCCCATGGGGTGGGACTCAAGTTGGGGCAGTCATTGGTTGGGTGTTCCCTCAGTCTCTGCTCCATCTTTATCCCTGTGCATCTTGTAGGCAAGATAAATATCGGATTGAAGGTTTTGTGGGTGGTCTGATGCCCTGCCCAGTCCCTCCTCTGGAGGTCCTGCCTGGCTACAGGAGGTGGTCACTTCAGTCTCTATATCCCCCTCTGGTAGGAATCTCAGCTAGGGTCACTCCCATAGACTCCCTGTATCCTCTCCCATCCCAGACCTCTAGCTAGTCACCAGAGATTTCTCCCCTCTTACCTGCTGATTTCCATTCTCACTCCTAAGTCTCTCCTGCCCCCTCCCCACACCTGATCACCTTCGTTCCCCTCCTCACCCCCTCTCCCATCTATCCAGTTCCCTCCATCTATCCACTGCTGCCGCCAATAGCTATTTACTTTCCCCCTTCTGAATGAGATTCATTCACCCTCCCTTAGGCCCTCCTTATTACCCAGGGTATTAGTCGGGGTTCTCTAGAGTCACAGAACTTATGGGGAGTCTCTATATAGTAAAGGAATTTATTGATGACTTACAGTCTGCAGTCCAATTCCCAACAATGGTCAGCAACAACTGTGAATGGAAGTCCAAGGATCTAGCAGTTGCACAGTCCCACAAGGCAAGCAGGCAAAGGAGAGAGAGAGTGTAAATCTTCCTTCTTCCAATGTCCTTATATAGTCTCCAGCAGAAGGTATAGCCCAGATTAAAGGTGTGTGCCACCATGCCTGGATCTGGGACTTGCTTTGTCCCAGATGACCTTGAACTCGGAGGATTCATAGCCACCACGCCTCAAGATCTCCGAGCCAAGATCCAGGTCAGAAACTCGTATCTCCCAGCCTCCAGATCAGGGTCACAGGTGAGCCTTCCAATTCTGGATTGTAGTTCTTTCCAGATATAGTCAAGTTGACATCTAGGAACAGCCACTACACCCAGTTTCTTTGGGTCTGTGGATTGTAGCATGGTTAGCGTGCCTTTAATGGCAGGAAATTCTCCTTGTTTGGTAGTTAATTGAACATCACAACCTCCTTGTCTTATTTCTTGACCTCATCACAAGGACAAGTAGAAAATATTCCTCTAAGGTCCTTCGGTTTTCAGATCCTAGCACCAGGATAGCTGTAAGCACCTTTGCCCTCTCTAAGTTTCTTCCCATGTGGAGCCCCTTGGCAACATGGACAATACAGTTGATATTGTACGGGATTTTACAGAAAGCCTTGAAAAAAAAGATTTTATTTATTTATTTATTTATTTATTTATTTATTTATTTATTTATTGGTTTTTCCGAGACAGGGTGTATTAGTCAGGGTTCTCTAGAGTCACAGAACTTGCAGATAGTCTCTATATAGTAAAGGAATTTATTGATGACTTACAGTCTGCAGTCCAAATCCCA
>NC_034613.1:6413243-6416940 GCF_900095145.1 Mus pahari | reverse complement strand
TGCTGGGATTAAAGGCGTGCGCCACCACTGCCCGGCTTATTTTTGTTTTAGAAACAGGGTCTTCCTTATCCCAGGCTGATCTTGAACTCCTGATCTCCCTGATTTTATCGCCTGGGTGCTGTAATAAGACACATGTGCCAAGATACTCAGCCAAAACATATTTATGTATTTGTTTGCTTTGGAGATGGGGGTCTCACAGTGTGGTCCTGCTGGCCTACAATTCCTGATCTTTTACCTCAGCCTCCAGAATGCTGCAAAGACAGGCTTCTTCTGTCATTACTCCTGACTAACAAAAACAATGTGTTACAGCCTCTGAGACCAACCGGAAACAGATCCGGGACACTTAATGTTCGTGTAAAGCCTGGAGGTCCACATGTTGTCAGGCCTGCCACTACTACCATGGCTGGAATTGACAGACTATATTTTTTGCCTGTTTACAGACAAGGATAGGACACCCTATCTAGTTAGCTAGGGTGGAATTCAATACACCATGAATGGAGCTCTTTTCAATCTCATGGACTACCTGACTCCAGGCTACTCATGACTTCAGAGTCATAGCTCACTCATCAGGTAAGTTTTCTGAGTGTTCTTGCTCAGGCATGGGTAAGAGAAGAAAACACCTCCTGTATCAGTCTTTTAAGAAGCCTTGACACCTAGACAGATTCTTTGTATCTTATCGGCTCTTCTAAGAAATCACCTGGTCTTTTTCTTCTGAGAATCAGGAATAAATGGATCTCTGGAATGTTGTGTGTATGTGTGACTTTGTGACCCTGACTCAGCCACGAGTCTGTTTCTTTCATCATAAGAAACAACATTGGCCCACTGAAAACTCAGCAAGAACATGATGGCTCTGTTCCAGTCACCTTTGTAGCTCAAGGAATCTTAGGCAACAAGCCCAGACGGTCAATTTGCACAATTCTATAAGTGAGTCTCTCAAAAAACATGTGACTGTTCTAAGCCTCCAGAAACATCTGATTCTTGGAAAGGGATTTTAACAAGTAGTACTTAAACTGTATAAAGCACTGGGGGATGTAGCTTGGAACCCTCACTAGCTGGGGAATACTTCTAAGGTTCCATCAGTGCTGCCTTCTACAATGCTACAACTGCTCCATCCCTAAGCTACCTTACAGAATGACTCTTTTTCAAGGGCCATGGTCCTTATCACTTCTTTCTGTATCACCTCTTTAATTGTGTTCTATGGACTCATAACCAAAGACCTTATGCTGCTTTGAGTGAACTTGGCTCCCACAGGCTCATATGTTTGAATGTTAAATGAGTCAGGGTCACAGAGTCACACATACATAGATAGAACTATTTTGGGAAGGACTGGAGAAGGGTCTTGGAGGAGATATGTCACTGTGAATGGGCTTTGAGGTTTCAAAAGACTAGCACCATTCCCACAATAGCTCTCTGCTTCCTGCTTGCAGATCTAGATGAGAGCTCTCAGCTGCTCCTGCCATTGTGCCTTTGTTCTATCATCATGGACATGGACTCTGACCCTCTGAAAGTGTAAGCCCAGTTAAAAGACCCACACTCACATGTCTCTTTTTTGTTGTTGATGTTGTTATTGTTGTTTGTTTGTTCATTTGGTTAGTTGGTTTGGTTTGACTTTTGGGTTTTTTTTTGGGGGGGGGTTCAAGACAGGGTTTCTCTGTATAATAACCTGTCCTGGAACTCACTCTGTAGACCAGACTGGCCTTGAACTCAAAGATCCACCTGTCTGCCTCCCAAATGTTGGCTCATCACACTTGCCTAAACACTTTTTTTTTTTTTTTTTTGGTTTTTCAAGACAGGGTTTCTCTGTATAGCCCTGGCTGTCCTGGAACTCACTCCGTAGACCAGGCTGACCTCGAACTCAGAAATCCACCTGCCTCTGCCTCCCAAGTGCTGGGATTAAAGGCATGCACCACCACGCCCAGCCCCCTAAACACTTTTATAAGTTGCTTTGGTCTTGGTATTTTATCACAACAATAGAAAAGTAAGTAATACAGGCCTCAAGTTCTAAACGCCAAGCGTGTTCAGAGTTTTATGGGGTTGTTGTTGTTGTTGTTGTTGTTGTTGTTGTTTTTGTTGTTGCTGGTGATGGTTTTGTTTTGTTTTGTTTTGTTTATTTTTGGTTTGGTTTGGTTTGGTTTGGTTTTTTTGAGACAGGATCTTACTATGTAGGCCTGGCTGGCCTCAAACTAAGAGATCTGCCTGTCTCCACCTCCTGATGGTGGGAACTAAAAGCATCTCACTGTGTCTGTCCTGTGTCTAAGTCCTAATGATCCTTCACGCTAAGTATCTTGAGATGGATTGGCACATCCTCATGGGAAATGTTCATTTGGAACTAAAGTGTTGGTGTAGTTGTAAGTAAGCACATCTGGGATTGTATTGGATTCCAGGTATCTATTTCTAGGTCAAAATCCCTCTGTATTAATCCTCTTTGTATTGCTGTGATAAAAGATGATGACCCAAGCAATTTATAGAAGAAAGGATTTATTCAAGCTTATGGTTCCAGAGGAATAGGAGTCCTTTACCTTCACAGTGGGAAAGCATGGCAGAAGGCAGGCATGATGGTTTGAGTAGCATGCTGACAACTCACGTCTGAAATTACAAGGTCAGAACAGAAAGCTCACTGGGAATAATGGCACATGGCTTTTAAAATCTCCAAACCTACTCCCAGAGACACACTTCCTCCAGCAAGGTCACACCTCATACCCCTCTCCAGCCAGCACCACCAACTGAGAATAAAGTCTTCAAATGCCAGAGACTATGGGGCACATATTTATACCACCATGCCCTCTAAATGTAGCAACTTACAACAGTTCATTTACTACTCTCTGCAGGTTAGAGGATGACATCAGGCCCAGCTGTGCTCCTGAATTTGCCTGTGGTGAGATGGTGGATGAGGCTGGGCTCCATGACAACCTTTTGTTGTCTAAGCTGGACTGGCTGGCAGGCACCTGTAGGGTTCCTTGTGTATATTAGGGCTACTCCCCATCCTTCCTCACCCCGCCCACCTCCCCTCTCAGTCTCATTGCTTTTGATTTGTTTTTGTTTGTTAAGGCAAGCTGTCACTGGGCTGGTCCCACATTCATAGCAATCCCCCTGCCTCAGTTCATAGTGAGCAGTGATCACTGATGTGAGCACCATGCCCAGCTTAAAGAATTTTTCCCAGCCAGCATGTATTTCTTCTAGAAAAAAAAAAAAAGTCCTCTTTTTTAAATCCATGGATATGCCCAATCCCAGTCTACCCTCAGTCACGCCCTGTCTTAAACCACAGCAACACTAGTGCCATGGTTATCTTTAAGAAGGCCACAGATTGTAAAGTCAGCAAAACAAAAAGAGCTGCTGAGTACCAGCACTGAGCCTGGAGTGCTCTGAGTAACACCTATGACAATCTCCAGCTATGTGGCAGCCGTGCCTGTATCCATAGCACTTAGAAGTTTTCTCCAAGTTGGTGGGGGGGGAGCGGCAGTCCAAGCTTCAAACCACAGAATTCAAAGTAGTATTTACACACACTGAGAGAGAGAGAGAGAGAGAGAGAGAGAGAGAGACAGAGAGACAGAGAGACAGAGAGACAGAGAGACAGAGAGACAGAGAGACAGAGACAGAGACAGACAGAGACAAGAGAGACAGAGACAGAGAGAGAGAGACAGACAGACAGACAGACAGAGACAGAGACACAGAGAGAGACAGAAAGAGAGACAGGGGG
>NC_034613.1:6387734-6413197 GCF_900095145.1 Mus pahari | reverse complement strand
TGTCCTGGGGGTGGGAGGAGGGACCCAGGAGATGAGAGAGAGAGAGAGAGAGAGAGAGCGAGAGAGAGAGAGAGAGAGAGAGAGAGAGAGAGAGAGAGAGAGAGAGAATATACCTGACTCTTGTCTTTTTGTTGGCTTGGCCTTCTGTTTTTTACTTTGTGTGCATGTGCATTTCGCCACACATATATCTGGTGCCTGCAGGAGCCAGAAGATGGGTTGGATCCTCTAGAACTGGGCCTAGAGATGGTTGTTCCCTGCCACTTGAGTCCTGAGACTCAAACCCCAGTCCTCTGGAAGAACAGCCACTGCTCTTAGCCAGTGAGCCATCTCTTTAACCCTTCATTGGCATCTTTATATTGAAACAAACTTGAGTTGTGGTTAGTGATATTGAAATATGATGTTTATGTGAGGATTCCAGAGCATTCTGTGTGGGTTCAGGACTGTGCTGTCTACATCAGTGGAAACCTATAGCCTGATGGTCAGTAAGACAAGGTAGGGATTTCCCTGCAAGAAATTTTGTACTTAAAAACCAAAATCTAGAGGACCATGAAGTGATTTAACATTTTCACAGAACTGGAAATTTTGCAATAAATACATAAATAAATAAATAATGAATTTTTTAAAAAACCCACCAGGCAGTGGTGGTGCACACCTTTAATCCCAGCACTCGGGAGGCAGAGGTAGGCAGATTTCTGAGTTCGAGGCCAGCCTGGTCTACAGAGTGAGTTCCAGGACAGCCAGGGATATACAGAGAAACCCTGTCTCGAAAAAACAAAAAACAAACAAACAAGCAAAACAAAAAGGCCAGAGTTCTGAGGCCAGCCCAATCAACAGAACAAGATCTAGGACAGCCAGAGTTACAAACAGAACAAATCACTGAGCCACATCAATGGCTGGTTTATCAGCACTGCTAACTAAGTTGGTAAGCTCTGCGGTCATTGTCCACATATATCTGCTTCTACTCTGCCCTTTCCTTTCAGAAGGTAGTACCCAAAGGCATGGCACAGTGATGGCAGCAGTGCTCTGGGGAGGGAGCACTGCTTGTGATGCCCATTTGGTCCATAGCCCTAGCATCGTAGCAGCATGACTGCCAGGCCTCGGTAAACCCCGGAGGGCCTGAGACTCTTACCCACCACCCTTGTGTGAAGCAAAAATCTTTGCCATGGCTCCTAGCCTAATGTTAGACACCTCTGTGAGGTAACAATATCGGGGAAGCAAATTAATGTTAGTGACTTCTAGCATTCCAGCTGAGAAAATGGGGTCTAGCAACACAGGTTATGAGAACAATTCTAGTCGGCATCTTTCTTTTCTCTTCCTTCCTTCCTTCCTTTCTTCCTTATTTTTCCTGGTGCTGGAACTGAATCTAAAGCCTCACACATGGTAAGCAAGCACTGAACCAGCAGCCCCCTTTTCTCTTCTCTTCTCTCCTCTATTATCTTTGGTGGTGGCTGGGTGTGTGTATACACCACAGCACATGTATTGAGGTCAGAGGACAACTTACAAAGTCAGCTCTCTTCTTCCAAACTCACATTGTTAAGCTTGCAGACCAAATGCCTTTACCTGCTAAGACATTTCACAGGCCCTCTTTCCTATCTTTTCTTCTCCCTTTCTTTTCTCTTCAAGACAGGGTTTCTCTGTGTAGCCCCAGCTATCCTAGAACTCATTCCGTAGACCAGGCTGGCCTTGAACTCAGAGATCCAGCAGTGCTGCCTCCACAATGCTGGGATCAAAGGTGTGCGTCACTACTGCCTAGCTCAGACTCTCTTTTTTTTTTCTTTCTTTTTAAGACTAAAGTTGACAGTTGGGTATGCCTTTAATCCCAGCACTCCTAGGTAGAGGCAGGAGAATCTCTGTGAGTACCAGGCCAGCGCGGTCTACTTGGCAAGTCCCAGATAAGCCAGAGCTATGTAGTGAGATCCTGTTTAAAAATAAATGAATAAAAATATAGTAGCAGCCGGGCCTGGTGGCGCAGGCCTTTAATCCCAGCACTCGGGAGGCAGAGGCAGGCGGATTTCTGAGTTCGAGGCCAGCCTGGTCTACCAAGTGAGTTCCAGGACAGCCAGAGCTATACAGAGAAACCCTGTCTCGAAAAACCAAAAAAAAAAAATATATATATATATATATATATATATATATATATATATAGTAGCGGGGGAGGGTATAGGGGACTTTTGGGATAGCATTTGAAGTGTAAATGAAGAAAATATCTAATAAAAAAGTATAGGAGCAAAAATGAAAAAGAAAATGAGCATTTAAATGTTTAAATATTACAAAGCCACTAAAATTGAAGAAGGCTTGGAAAAATCCTCTGGTATCTTAAGTAAAAAAACAGATCACAAGGGAGCATTGCCTTCAGGGTTAGATGGATCATGTGTGAATATTTGCACAGAAAATATGCTAGAGGGATCCTGTCAACATGTTGACATGTGACTCAGGACCTCTTCCTGAGTTAAGGCCTCTCCCCTAGTCTGAGTGTTTTCTACCATGTAGACCTTATACAGTTTCTTACTTATATTCTTGTAGCACTGAGCTCCCCCAGCCTTCTTTTCTGGCCCTTGGACCACTCTCAGAACAAGGAAGGACTGTTCCTAGTAGACCAATGGAGCCAAGTGGGTACTTTGAGCATGTTTAGTTTCTCAGAACATCACCAACTGAGAGTTATGAGTGGAGGAAGATGACAGTATTCTGGAATGCTCTCTTCAAAGCCAGGGTATAAAAGCTGAGCAGGCAAGCTACTTCCATAAGTTCCCAATGGTTCTGATCCCTTGCTGCTCTCCAGCATATATGTTCAAGAGGCTGCTATTTGAGTGTGGCTAGCATGACCCTTGAGATTTTGAAAATTAATAGTTAGTCATCACTGAGAACCTTGACTCCCTATAGGGATGAAGCGATGTGATAAGAGCAGAAAGTAATGACTGGGGGTGGCAACGACTCGGTCACCAGGTCAGTGTCAGAGACCAGAGTACACAGTCTGGTAGTAGAAATGAGGGGTTTACAGCTTCAAACCACAATTCCACTGGGCCCAAGAGGCTGGACTTCAGGGAAGGCCCTGGGTATCTTTCATGTGCAGAGACTAAGCCTGGAAGAGGGAGTTGGGGCCCATCTGTGAAGACTTGTGGCTCTTGATCATGCATTGAGAGCTACTGGATCATCTGACTGATGGAAGGACCACCAGCATTACTAAAATGAAAAGTGGTAAGACCTGGGTTGGAAATGTGGCTCAGTGATAGAGTGCTTGCTCATCATATAGAAGACCCTGAGTTCTAGATCCAGCAAGGGGGGGGGGGGATAAGTGATGCTGTCTGAGTTGATGTGGAAAGCAGTAATTAGGGGCAGGGAGTCCTGGGAGTCCCAGGGCTTCTGGGGTGATAGGCCAAGAACAGAGGTCATGGTTGAGTGGTAGGGAATAGTTGCGTGGTAGGACATGGAATCTGGGAGAGATAGGGCGAGTAGGAAGACTAGAGAAGCCTGCATCTTTCGGAAGATCCCTGAGGTGGCCAGCCTGAGAGACTGTTTGGGTGACTCCATTCACCAAGACCACAAATACATGAGGAAGACCTCTGTGGGAGGACATAACAAGCTATCAGGGCTTGCTAACCTGAGAAGCCTGGAGACACGCCAGTGGGAAAGTGCAGCAGGCATTAGGAAATGGGTGAGAAGCAGCTAACTAACCACTTAGTTGCCAGATGATGCGGCTGCTGGAAGAAGCCCAAAATTCATTCATAGATGCAGAACAGTTCACCAGAGGCACTTATTTGTACCTCATATTTTAAGGCTGGTACTAATAACTAAGCTCAATGAATCCAAACTGATCAGTGCGGGTAGTCGGAGGACTGGAAATCATGGTATAAATCATTTTAAAAAACAAAACCCTGGATATTAGCATTCCCCAGAAGAGGGTTGGAACTCAGGGCTCAAAATACAAAAGTGGAATGCAGGTGGATGGGGAGAGGGCTCAGTCAGTAAAGCCTTTGCCGGGCAAGCATGAGGACCGGAGTTCAGATCCCCAATACCCAAGTAAAGCCCAGGAGTGCTGCAGAGGAAGGCAGAGAAGCAGAGACCATGTGCTCTCCAGCCTAGCTGAACTGATAGATCTCCAGATTTCCTCATTGAGAGACCATGTCTTAGAAAATAAAGTGGACAGTAAACGGGGAAATATGACACTAACATCTGGCCTCCACATGCACACACATGAGCACACACATAATAGGCAACAGTGTCTATGGAGACAGCAAGCCACAAGGAACAAGCGCCAAAGTGACATCATTTCAAAGTCAAGGGTCAAGTAACTAGTTGCTAGATACAGACTTGCAAAAGTGGTATGGGGGGGGGGGCTCTCACCAAATGAAAGTCAGGAATGAGCCAGAGAGTGAGAAGGGCAAGAGAAATGAGGAGACTTGGGGTGGAGAGATTGCACCCCCATGTAGGAAGGTACAACCTCTAATCCAACACCTAAGAAGGGATCTGGGGCCAAGGCCATCTCCTCACTCCATAGCCCCACCCAAACCCTCAAAGCAGGACCTAGTAAAAGGACTTCCTTGATGCTACATTATTTTGAGGACAGGTCCCAGGGAATAAGAATGAGGGACAAGAAAGAGTTTGACAGGGAAGGCGGGGCAGCTGACCCCAGTGCATCATCACAGTAGGTGACTGGACATTCGGAGGTACCATATAAATGTGTCTCGGAGTTGCTGGCCTAGGTTAGGAGTGAAGTTGATGGTAGAGCAACTGCTGAGGACAAGGGCGATCCAGCTCCATCCCCAGTGACGAAAGCATAATTACCCTCTGTAGGGAAAAGGACACTGTTTACCCAAGGCTCTGACAACAGGCCCTCAAAGACACCTCAGGGGGTTTGCACAAAGGTCAAAATGCTCCAGTGGGCCCTCACAGTCCTCCCACCACAGAGGCCCTAGGGCTAGAGAGATGTTCACTTGGGAGAGGGAAGTGCTGTAGTCCCCAGCTCCTCCACACCCACACTGGAGAAAGTAAAAGCCACCCACTGTGCACTGAGGTCTACTCCCAGATGCAGCTTCTAAAGGGAAAAAGACACATGGCTAATTGCCACGAAGGCCAAAAGACAGTGCTGCTATACTGGGATCAGCCTAACTCGGAACCCAAAAGGGAAAAGATGCCTGAATGCTTCCTTGGCCCCTCAGGAAAGACATCCACTTAGGGCCTTCAGAGACTGTCCAAGAGGACTTGCCACGGTGGGCGAAGAAGAAACCGAAACATAAAGAGACAGAAGGATAAGAAGCCATGCTCGTGCCTCTGTTGTTAAGATCTGGAGGAGAACCCCAGGGATGAGAACCTCTGAAGAGTCCGTGGAAATGTCCTGATTCACCTTCAGAGAGAGACCTGCCAGACTCAGAAAGAACCACTGTAAAAGACGCCTGGCTAGACCTGCCCACCCTCCACCCGCCTCTCCCTCGGGAACTTGGGGAGCAGGAAGTACAAGGTGGGGAAATTGACAGAAAGCCCCACCCACTTCCTGCTGGATGATACCAAACCTGAGCTAGGGAGGGGAATCGATAGGAAGAATCTCTTGGACAGGCTGTTCTAATTATGGAAGAGACTGTGTTGGTGACTTTCAGGGCCCTATTACAGTGTTTCATGGGATTACAGGGATAGCTAGCAGCATCTGGCTTCCATCCCCAGAACTACAAAATACAGTACACCTTCCTGCTGACCAAACTGAAAAGGCACACTGTCCGTTGGAATATTTATTGAGGAATGGGGTTTACTGATCCCATGTAGAAGCCAAGATTCCTCAGAGAAACACAGGCAGTAAAAGGTATGTACATGTTAGTTGTCTCATACATACAACGCTGCTGGCTGACAGGTCCCCAGATTTGCACTGTGCTTTGTGGAGAGAGTCAGTGACATAGTGCTAACCCAAGTCCAAAGGTTTGAGCTACAGGAGAGTTAGTGGCCTGGTTCCAGCCTCAGTCCAAAGGTCTGAGACCTACAAGAGCAAATAGTGTAACGCCAGTCCAAATGGCAGCAAACTGGAGACCTAGGGAGAGCTGATGCTTCAGTGTGAGTCTGAAATCAGGAGCAAAATAAGACAAATATACTCCTCCCAGCTCAAAGACGGGGAGAAGGAATTGCTTTTAAGGGTATGGGGCATGTCAGCTTTTTTTACTGTAATGAAGCTCTCAACTGATTGGATGAGGCCTGCCCACATTGAGAAAGCCAATTTGCTTAATTTAACTTTATTGGGGTTTGGGGGTTTCAAGACAGTTTCTCTGTGTATCCCTGGCTGTCCTGGAACTCACTCTGTAGACCAGGCTGGCCTCGAACTCAGAAATCTGCCTGCCTCTGCCTCCCNAGTGCTGGGATTAAAGGTGTGTGCTACCACTGCCTAGCAATTGCTTAATTTAAATCTATTAATTTAAATGTTAATATTATCAAAAGATGCCTTCAGAGAAACACTTAGGATAATGTTTGGTCAAATATTTGGGTACTCTATGACTCAGACAAGTTTACACAAAATTATTATATCCAGTTTAAGGCCACTGAGTGGGTTTTATTTTATTATTATTATTTTTTTTAAGATTTATTTATTTTACTGTATGTAAGTACACTGTAGCTGTCTTCAGACACTCCAGAAGAGGGTGTCAGATCTTGCTACAGATGGTTGTGAGCCACCATGTGGTTGCTGGGATTTGAACTCTGGACCTTCGGAAGAGCAGTCGGGTGCTCTTACCCACTGAGCCATCTCACCAGCCCTTATTATTTTTTTAATAACAGGTTTTCTGTGTGTGAGAGAGAGACAGAGACAGAAAATGTGTGTATGAGACGGTGTGTGTGAGAGACAGAGAGAGAGATGGAGACAGACAGAAAAAAATGTGTGTATGAGAGTGTGAGTGTGTGTGTGTGAGAGAGAGAGTGAGAGAGGGGGAGAGAGAGAGAGAGAGAGAGAGAGAGAGAGAGAGAGAGAGCGCGCAAGTAAGGCATCCAGGATAATTTACAGAAGTGAGTTGGTTCTCTCCTTCCACCATGTGAGTTCTGAGAATCAAAGTGAAGCGGTTAAGCTAGGCAGCAAGCAGCACCTTGACAGGCTGAGCCATCTCACTGTCCCAAATGAATGGACTTGAATGGGAACAGAGTCTTCATTCTTTGCCAGTCACACATAGACAGCATCTGGATCCGGTTACATAGCCTTAAAAACTAGCACTCTTACTCTTGCCCACCTTGTGCCTACCCTTCACTCTGTGGGCAGCCTTCTGTCTTCCTCCTTTTTTAATGGCGGTTTTTTACAGGGCAGGCTAGCATTGAACTCACTCACCCTCTCCTTCCTCAGGGTTAGGATTACAAGTGTGTGCCATCACACCCAGCTTCGTCTTCTGCTTTACTTAGTGCCTCCCTGGCTCTCTGTCTGAGCCTCTGCCCTCTAATCTACAGGCAGCCCTAGAGCAATGTCTCCATAGTCCTAACCTTAATGACTCCGGATGGCCTTGGAGTCAGCTCCAGCAGCACTCTCTCCCACTGGCTGAGAGTGGCCATACCCTTTCCTAAAACAACCCGGAGATTACTTTAACATTCAAGCAGCAATCCATCAGAGAAATCCCAGTCTGCATTCTAGTGGCTTAGCTGGCATGTGACAACCCAGGGAAACTAACTAGGTCATGTTTTTTTCGTTTTCCTACACAGCTTAAACCAAGATTCCAAAAAGCTTTCTTTGTACCCAGTAGCTCCAGCAGTTGCAAATCCTCTCCAGGAGTTCCTTCAAGCCAGAATCTTTTTGGCCTCATCCGTTTCAGGCTGGAGAGAGGAAAGAAATATTTATGAGACTTGGTCTCCGCCTTGGGGAGAAATAAACCCATAATCACTACTCTGTGTTCTGAGACTTGACGATCAAGAGGAACAAAGGGCATGCGTGTGCGCATGTGCGCAGCTCCACCCCTGCCCCCAACATTCCCCCCCGGGGGGGGGCACAAATCCCTCCCCCACTGCACAGCCCTGGATCTGAATTCTGCCTGAGTGACTGAGGGCGGACTCTCAGCAGACTGTTGGAGGCGGGAAAAGCCAGGCAGGGACATGGTTTCTGCGTGTAGACTCAGCTTAATCTCACCAGGAACTCAGGACTAGACCCTGCGTCCCAGCATCTCCTCGACTCCATCTTAAGAGTTTCAGCGTGTTGCCCGCTCCTGAACACAACTTCCTGATGTACTTAGGATTTTTTTGGCTTTGTGCTTTCAAGGGAGTTCAGCCACTTTCTTTCTGATCTTGTTACCGTGTCTCGTTTGCATATGTAGGTTCTAATAGCGCCATCAAAATGAATTGGGCAGGAGAGGCACCCTGGGATATTCTGCCGCGCCGCAGCGGCAGCGGCAGCTGCACAGGAAAAGTGGTGGGTAGCAAAGTCGAGCGAGACCTTAGCTGGAGACAAAGCGGGACAGGATGGTGAGAAGACTAAAACAAGATCTCATTATAGGCCAGGCTAGGCTCAAACTCGTGTTTCTCCTGCCTGCCTTTGCGTCTGAGTGCTCGAATTACAGGCATGCACCGCCATGCCTGGCTTGTTACTCCATTTCTTTCTTTTAATTTTTTTTTTTTTAAAAAGCACGTGTGTCTCTTCCTGCGTGATGAGGGAGTGGGTGGGGGAGGGCATATGGAGATCAAAGAACACAGCTTTGTGCAGTCGGTTTTCTCCTTTATGTCGGTTTCAGGTCGTCGTTTGCACTGTGAGCGCTTTATGCACTGAGATATCTGGCTGGCCCTTGATATTCTGTTTCTTATCGCTGTTATTTTACACCCAGAAAATTGTCCCTTTCACCTAATTTTCCAAATTCGCCTGCAGATTGTTCACAGCGATCGCATGTGCTTTTCCAATGTCCTCTAAGTACCGTTTTCCTCCCCGCGGTGCTGACTGTCATCCATCTTGTGGTGCTGGAGCTATGAGGATGATTTCCTGGCCATGCTTTGGAATGCCAACCTAAATAAGCATATTGTCCCTTTACTGATAAGATGGGGAGGGTTTACCAGATACAGGGAGGAAGCCAGGGTTCTCACGGCTTGTAAAGGACATTTAATTTAGTTCTTTCTCCGACAGGAAACATAAGTCTGCAGAAAATACTGCCTGGTTTTGTCATCGCCTGGCTTAAAATGTCCCCCTAGCACTGAATCCAAATTACTTGGCCAGACTCTCAGGATCCTAAGGAATTGGCCATCCATAAATCACCGCCCGTTGTGGAACTTAGAGCTAGCAAGAATGCCAGAGGCAAGGATACTCTGTAAGGGCCGGGTGTCTCCACAGAGCTCAGAAGTGAGAGACTAAGGCAAGTGAGCTGAGCTGCATGCTAATGTGTAAAGCACAGCTGCAGACACAAACAAGCTGAAGGGCTTTCAAAGCTGTTCTCAACCTGTGGGTCGAGACCCCTTTGGAGACCCTTTTATTAGAGTCGTCCAAGAGCATCGGAAAACACAGATACTTACACTACAATTCATAACAGTAACAAAATTGCAGTTATGAAGTGGCAACAGAAATAATGTTATGCTTCTTGGCCACCACATCGTGAGGAGCGGATTGAGGAGTGTCAGCCTTAGAAAGGCTGGGGTAGGGAAAGGGCCGTTAGAGCCGTTCCAGGAGCCAGGAAACATTGGCAAGTGGGGAGGGGAAGATAGGATAGTGAGTTTTAGGCAGCAGAAACTGCTAAGTGGTGTGCAAACGTGATAGCTCAAAGGCTGGGAGCTAGAAGCACAACAGGATCCTGAATAGATCCTAGAGGCCCTTTTCTTAGCGCTGAGACGTGGGAAAAGAGGGGATCTGCCTGCTGGTCCCTCCTGCCGACCAGGAGTTAAATTCATCAGGAATAAACTGGAAATTAGAGAGATTTAACAAAATTAACTGATGGTCTTTCATAGAAGGATACAGTTTGGGGGGCTGAGGATAGAACACAGTGGTTAGGTTGAGGTTCGGTCGGTTGCTGTGTATTGTAATGCTAAATACTGCCCCTCCAGGCCCACTTGCTCCAAGGATTAGGGAATCTACACTTTGACCCAAGTGTGACACTATGTGACCTTACTCTCACCACCACCACCACCATCACAATTCCTGATTGGTGAATAAAAATGCCTACAGCCTATAGCTGGGCAGAACTGAGATAGGTGGGGCTTGGGGTCGGAGGGGAACGAACGACAAGGAGAAGGAGGGGGGAGGAGGAGAGGAGAGGAAGAGGGAGAGGGAGAGGGAGAAGGAGAAGAGAAGGGTTAGGTGAGTTGTAAAGATCAGCCCAGACATAGCCTGGCAAATTATACTTTAGAGTTAGAGATTCTAATAACTTAAAGGGTAGATATCTGCCCAGCGCTAGTGCTGGTTAAGGCTTGCTATAAATATAAAAGGTGTGTGCTTCTTATGTGGGAATTGAATGATCAAAGGTGGGGTAGAAACCCCAATTGAGATTAAATATGTTCTACATTAGTATAGTTGTGCGTATTTTATTTTATTTTATTTTATTTTATTTTTGGTTTTGCGAGACAGGGTTTCTCTGTACAGCCCTGGCTGTCCTGGAACTCAGTTTGTAGACCAGGCTGGCCTCGAACTCAGAAATCCGCCTGCCTCTGCCTCCCGAGTGCTGGGATTAAAGGCATGCGCCACCACGCCCGGCCCAGCATATCCTCTTTCTTTATTGGACTTTGTAGATGATACACAGAGCTACACTATTAAATAATTAATAAAATACTGACCTGGACTAAGGCTCTGACCCAGCGCTCCAAACCAGAAGCTATAAGGAATAGGAGTGATAGACTGGCGGTATTTCTCCAACATCACCAAACCCATAAAATGAGGCTCTTGAATCCTTCCAGGGCCAGACCATGGCTTGGGTCCTTTGGGTTAACCCTGGTACTCCTGGCTATATCTCTCTGAGCAAGGTAACCAGCAAGGGTCTGGAGGGAACAGCCAGCTGAGTACAGACAGACAGAACCAAAAGGAAGGAGGGTGGGACATGGACAGGTGCTGTCCATCTGGAGATATGATGCAACGAAGGCAGGCTGAGAGGAGAGGCTGGGGGCAGTATTGCAGCAATGCGGGAGTGCAGCCCCAGGGTCCTGTCCTGAGTGGCTGCTCAGGTGTCAGCTGGCCGTCTTCAGACGGCATTCCTGATCCAAGCCTGGCAGAAGGCTCATACATTCTAAGTCCTCTTGGCAAGCTAGGGCTCCTCATCTACCAGCTTAGACTTGAGGTGCTCTTTGTATGCCAGGATATTGCCAGGCCACTTGGTGATTGTCTGCTTCTTACAGACCCAAATCTCCTTGCGTAACCGGCTGGATGAGTCTGAAGTCATGGCTGACTAGCATCATGCCACTCTCAAACTCCTTGAGATCATCTGCCAGGGTATCAATAGTCTCCATGGCCGGGTGACTGGAACGCCCATCCAGAAAAAAGCATGTGAGGGTTCTGCCAGGCCAGCCAGGCCAGACACACTCTGCCCATCTCACAGGTTCTGGATTGGGCTCACCTTCGTTTCCCCATGAGGTTGTCTCTCAACGATCTTCCTTGTCTCCTCCTTCTTCTTGATCTCGGGGTAGCACTTCATCATGTACTCCAACAGTGAAAGATTCAGGTCCAGCTGCTCCAGTAAGTGGTGATGGTAACTAATGCCCTATTGTGACATGAAAATGCTTCCAGATCATTCCAACTTTGGGCAGTAGCTCTCCAGTTAGCAGCTTCAGAGCAGTGGAGTTCCCTGCACTGTTGGGTCCTTCCAGAGCCACTCCTGTGTCAAGGTCAATGCCAGATTCCAGACTATTATAGATGGAATTACATACTGATCATACCCATATAATACTTCAGTTTCTTGTCTTGCGTGTGGATGCTGTTGGTACAGACCTCATTCAGAAAGCCTGGAAATGGGACATAAGGACCAGGATGTACTTGAAAGTTCCTCTTCCAGCCACACACAAGCATCCAGGTCCAGGTGGTTAGTAGACTCAATCAGAAGCAGCATGAAGAGCCAAAGAAAGAAGGCTCTGGCAAGAGCGCCTCTCATCCGCCAGCCACCACTGAAGTCTTTCCTCTTCCTTCACTGCAGGGCAGATGTGAAACCCAATCCGTGTGAGACCCTTGAGGTCCCCATCTCAGCTTTGTCGACAGCCAGCTTTTCCAGCTGCTCATTGAGTTCCATGAATATTTCATGCTCCACATCCTCACGAGCTAACTAAGCACTGAACCTCCCTCTCCAGATGAGTGAGAGGTTGATAATGTGGACATCAATACTGTCAGTACTGCTGGGGTGAGAGGCCAGGATGCAGCTCAAGAGCAGCAGCTTTCTTCAGCAAATCC
Organism: Mus pahari; assembly: GCF_900095145.1. NCBI lineage: Eukaryota > Metazoa > Chordata > Mammalia > Rodentia > Muridae > Mus > Mus pahari. Next base: position 6,400,911 of record NC_034613.1, on the reverse strand, counting down.
ACTTCTCCATCACCCTGCCATTGGCTTCTTCATTTTTCTCCTTTGCCACCTAAGATTCTGTGACAACATCTCCATCTTCTTCATGTCCCTTTCAAGACCACTCATCTCTAGACTTTTCTCATCTTCTCAAACTCACTGTCTCCACCACTTCCAATTCCTTTCTCCTCCATGCCAACCACTGTTCTCCAGTCTGTCTTTATGAAACTGTCTATTCAAGGAACCTCACTTAAGTCAATATTTGTCTTCAATATATATCCATGGCATGGCAAATATGGCTTCCTTTTTAAGGCTAGATAAAATAGGGTGTCATGGTGCACAGCTTTAATCCCAGCACTCAGGAGGCAGAGGCCAGCCTTGTCTACAGAGTGAGTTCCAGGACAGCCAAAACTACACACACACACACACACACACACACACACACACACACAAAGAGAAAATTTAAACAATAATTGTTTTTATTGGGAATATATGTACATATCCTTACAGATATAAGCCAGAGTGAGCTATGGTCATTTCCAGATGGTGGAAGCACAGAGAATGGTCTGTATTGTACATTTCCACGTTCCCAGAATGTCTGATGGTGAACATGGATTCTCGTAATCATAAAATGGTTAGAGATGGGGGCTGGAGAGATGGCTCAGCGGTTAAGAGCACTGACTGTTCTTCTGAAGGTCCAGAGTTCAAATCCCAGCAACCACATGGTGACTCATAACCATCTGTAATGAGATCTGACGCCCTCTTCTGGTGTGTCTGAAGTCAGCTACAGTGTACTCACATATAATAAATAAATAAATCTTCAAAATATAAAATAAATAAATAAATAAAACTGCTTGCCTTTCACTATGAAGCCTGTGAGCAAAGCAAACCTGCTAGCCTTTAAAAAATAATGATTAGAGATGGAAAAAAAAATCAGGCAGAGGGGATACCAGGCAATGAATTAGTATGAGAAGCCTGTGGGCTCTCCATGTCCTGGAGGGTTTTCCTTCCTTACCTGAGGGATTTGCTTTCCCATATGCCCGCCCTGGGGAGGGCTAAGAGTGAATGGAGAGCAGAGGGAAGGGTGGGGCTCTGGGGATGCTCAATCCCAGGTGCTGATAGCAGTTTTCCTTATGAGACCAAAGAGAGCTTGGGGTAGCAGGTACCAGAGCAGGAATACCCAGTCTCCACTCTCCCTAACCCTCACCCCCACCCCTCCAGCCTGAAGGAGACTGAAGTGGCTGAGGGCACCACAGCTAAGATTCACACAAGCAGGAGCCCTGAGACACAGGCTCCTGCCTGGAGGGTGGCACGGTGGCTTCTCCACCTTATTATCAAGGATCCATCTAGACAGTTAGTGTGTCTGCTGGGGAAAGCCAACATGATGCAGGAGGCTGAGAGGGAGCTGGCATCCATCGGAAATGTTTGTTCCTCTGCTTTGCTCCCAGGTTGCTAGGGTAACATCCATAAACAATGCCTGCCTTCTGCACTTCATTACTGATTAATGAGAGCCAGCTTTATGCTTGACAATCATTGGGCAGGACCCAGGCAGCTTCCCTGCTTCTCCTAACAGGCCTCAAAGCACTGTGCTCTATCTGCCCTCCCTACACAAAGTGGTTAATTGGGGCCTTTTCCTCTCCTGTGGCCTGGTGAGCTGGCCCAGCCTTGTCACTCAGCTATCTGGAGTCATGAGTGTCTCCACCCAAGTATAGGTCCTTCCTGAAGCTGACATCTAAGTGGCAGTGTGCTTGCTGAGATCAGACCTCAGAGTCTGTCCCACTCGTCTAGGCCTTTCTGGTGTTTGGTTTGCTTTGTCTTTTCTGGTTTTTGTTGTTGTTGTTGTTTTTCATGTTTTGTTTTGTTTTATTTGTTCTGTTTTGTTTTGGTTGGTTGGTTTTGTTGTTATGTTTGTTTGTTTTTACTGAGACAGGGTTTCTCTGTGTAATAGGCCTGGATGGCTGTCCTAGACTTGCTTTGTAGATCCCCCTGCCTCTGCCTCCCCCTCCCAAATGCTGGGACTAAACCTGTGCCCCACCACGGCTGGCTTTTGACATTTGTTTGTGGGCTTTTTGTCGTTTTGGTTTCTTTTTTTTTTTTTTGGTTTTCGTTTTGGTTTCTTGAGACAGGGTTTTATATAGTTCAGGGCTGGCCCACAGCGAGCCATCTTAGGAATTTCTGATGGTCCTGCTTTCACTTTTTGAGGTCTAGGATTAAAAGTGTGCACTCTTTCACCCAGTTTATGAAATACTAGGGGCCAAAGCCAGGGTCTCTCTGCATCCTACTCAACTCCCTACTAACCCCGAGCACTCTAAGCCCCCTTAGGCCTTTCTAGATGTCCCTGGTCTCACATTTTCTCTCTCCCGTAGATGAGGCATCGTCAGAGACTGTGGTCCATACCAGTTGTTCCTGAAAAAGTCTGGCTGAGTGCTCACCACATAGCTGAGGTTGGTCTCCAAATCATGGCTATCCTCCTGCCTTGGCTCCTCCAGTGCCCGCATTACAGGCATGTGCCACATGGCACAACTTGGCCGGTTGTTTTGTTTTGATTTTTGGTACTGGGGATTGAGCCCAGAGCTTTGCGATGCTAGGCAAGCAATCTATCTATTCTTTTCTTTTTTATGGATATGTGTGGGTACCTATGTAAGTGTGCATGTGCAGGAGCAGGCAGAGGTCAGAAGAGAGCACCAGATCCCCTGGAACTGGAGTTCCAGGCGGCTGCAAGCTGCCATTTTGGTGCTGGGAATAGAATCTGGAACTTGTGCAAGAGCAGTACATACTCTTAATGGCTGAGCTCTCTTTAGTCCCCTGCTTGGATTTTTTTTTTAAAACTAATTTTATTAGAGAATGCATTACTTTCTTTCAGAGCTATGAGGATATGCCTTTTGCAAAGTATTTCCTTTATCCCTCTCCAGAAGAGAACAGGAAACAGGAGTGGGACCTGATACGGAACTGCAACTCCTATTAATGGCTGTGAAGTGCCCAGGATGTCATAAAATCAACCCAGTCTTCAGCCATAAACAAAGGGCAGTCTCATGTGTTGGCTGCTGTACTGCCCTGTCAGCCTACAGAAGGAAAAGCAAGGCTGACCTCGCCTGCAGGACATAGCACTCAAAGCACCTTGGTTCAAGATGAGTGGGGAATTATCCCAATAAACACATCATGAATTTAAAAAAGAACAGCATTGCCGGGGCGTGGTGGCGCACGCCTTTAATCCCAGCACTTGGGAGGCAGAGGCAGGCAGATTTCTGAGTTCGAGGCCAGCCTGGTCTACAGAGTGAGTTCCAGGACAGCCAGGGCTATACAGAGAAACCCTGTCTCGAAAAACCAAAAAAAAAAAAAAAAAAAAGAACAGCATTGCTTCAAATGAGATAAATTTTAAATATATATTTTGGTGAATTTGGGGTTTGGTTTTATTTGGGGGGGGGGTTGGTTTTAATTTTGATATGGAGCCTGAGTACCAGAACATCAACCTAAACACAAGGGCAAGTTCGTTTCCATAGGCCACAATGCCCACATTTTCCCATTAAGAGCCCTCAAACTCCAAGTAAAGGATCATGGAAGACCAAATGACTTCTGTGTGTATGTGTGGTGCTAGGAATAGAACCCAGGACTCAAGCATGTTAGGCAAGCGCTCTACCACTGAGGTAGCAATAAACATCCCTACATGATCGCCCTCGTCTCTGCCTTCCTCAGCACCAGTCCTGCAGCTTAGAGTTTCCCAGCCTCCTAGCACTTGGAGATGAGCTCTGATGTCAGTGAAGGGTGCTGGATAGGCCTTCCTAGACAGGCCTTTTGCTGTGTGTCATGTACATTAACTTGGTGAATTGATGTGGTGGTGGGAATGAGAACACCCTCCATAGGTTCATATGTTTGAGTGCTTGGTCCCCCCATTTGCGGTCCAAAAGACTCAAATGGTCCCTAGTGTGGTCTCTGCCTCCTGCTTTTGTTTAAAGATGTGACTGGTGCTCCTACTCTGCCACCGTGAACTCCTGAATCATGAATCCCCTGAAATCAGAAATCCCAAATAAATTATTTCTCCTTCTTCTCCTTCTCCTCCTTCCTCCTTCTCCTTTCTTGTGAGCGTGGGTGGGCTGGGTTGTGGCTGTCCTAAAACTATATAGACCTTGAACTCCCAGAGATTAGCCTGTCATTGCCTCCCATATGCTAGATTAAATTCATGTGCTACAATACCTCCCTGAACTCATTCTTGGTTCTGATATCTTATCACAGAAACAGAAGTCATATACTGTTTGAGCTCACTGAGAAGCTGGCTCTAAAAGTGGGATTGAACCCTCCATTTCAGACCCAAGCAGACCCATTTCAGGCTCACATTATAGCATGCTTGTCATGCAAGCATGGAGACCTGACTCTGAGCCCCAGAACCTGTTAAAAAGCCAGGTGTGGTGATGTAGGATGGACCACGTAGATGGATCCATCCCTGGGACTTGGCAACATTAAGAAACCCTAGCTCAAAAGCTAAGGTGAATGGTACTCCTGAGGGATGGCTCAACAGCTGATGTCTGGCCTACACACACAGATGCACACACAAATGTGCACCCATGTACATGACACACATGCACTCCAAATGAAAATGAGTGCCAGTTCTACCTGGGGGATAGGTTCAGAGCAGGAGTGCCTGCCTAGAAACCCTGAAACTGGAGAAATAGACAACAGAAAGAAACCATCAGGACTGCAGTGGGCCCCTCTGAATGGTGGGATCCCACGTAGAACTGGTTTTGCTTGGGTTCAGGGATGAGCTCAAGTTAACAGTATTCCTGTGACATATTAGCAGCAATGGTCTGGCTTAAAGCCCTGTCTTTATTTTGAGACAGTCTCAAAGAGTCCTGGCTGACCTTGAACTCACTACTTTGAAAATAACATTGAATTCTAATTGTCCTGCCTGCACCCTCCACCTCTCCTGGGCTGAGATTAGAGGTGTGTCCCCCCTCTTTTATTCACTGTAATCCCTTTCCACTGAGATCCTTTCTCCCCACAGGCGTTTATTTGGAGGGCTGAGGATTAGCGTGGTGGCAAGCACTTTACCCACTGAGCTACACCCCCAACCCAATTTGGTGGTGATTGTTCTGAAGCGCTGGGATTAAACCCAGGACCTCCCCGTGATAGGTAAGCCCTTTAGTGATCTGTCCTATCCCTTAGAAGTCACAGGCAAGCCATATGACCTACAGTGGCCCCTGTGTCCCAGGCAAGAGATTCGGTTTCAGAGGCACCGGGTCCACAAAGATCCAAGGCCCACAGGTGCTGACTGATGCCTTTCATAGGAAATGGTATGAGAAACTGAGTCTGAGAGCACATCTCTGTAACTGCCACAGGCCAGCCAGGGACACATGAAACCCTGTCTCTAAATAAATAGGCAAACAATTACATAAAGGAAAAATAGCACGGTATTTGCTAATAACCTGTGACAATCCTCCCCTATACTTTTTCTAAAAATATGCACAGAAGGCATGGTGAATGCAGACGTGGACAGCTCGCTGTTCAGGGAAAATTAAAAGAAGTCTCTACATGTTCAGCAGAGATGAAATCTTTTTTTCCCCAAATTATTTTCAATCTTCAACGGGTTGAACCTGTAACCAGAGGCCATGGACTCACATCACGTCGTGGTAAGAACAAAGCCCAAACAAGCTCACCCTGAAAGACAGGAGAAAGGTTTATTACTCACTGCAGGCAAGGAGAGCCGAGGGGAGGGAGGGGGGTTACTGAAAAGCGAGGTCCCCACGAACAAAGGAAGCGTGAGGAGCACGTTCAAGGCATCTATACATATTCATATGGGGGCTGTCCTATAATAAATATGCAAGAGCACAATTCCGAGCATGCCCAGTTGGGGAGTATCCCTCTGAGCATGCTCAGTGACGGAGGCAATTTCTGAGCATGCTCAGTTAAGAAATACACGGTTAGGAGTACCCCTCTGAGCATGCTCAGTGACGAAGGCCATTTCTGAGCATGCTCAGTTAAGAAATACACGTTTAGGCATGCTCAGTGTAAGGTTCTGGCCCGCATGTTTGAAAAAATTTAAAGAGATAGACAGGAATGCCTCTGAGCATGCTCAGTTTGCGCCGTGACGGTTTAGCTGAAAAGAAAGGAAAGGAAAGGACACACTATAAGCACACTTAATACCGTAGTTGCCCTTGGAAGTGCCTGCTAACAAATCTGGATGCAGTGCTCAGGGCTATGGAGGGTGGATTTTATATCTGGCTCTTCGTATGTGTACCTGAAAAATGGATAGTGTCACTTTGCAGGAATTTTGCTCTCTTTTGTTTTGTTGCTGTGGGCTGGAACGGGGAGGCTTTTTCTGTGCTGGTGGGAATGGAACTTAGGACCCTGTACATGCTAGATGTTCCACCACTGAGCTACAGCCCTAGCCCTCTGAGTTGTTGGGGTTTTTTAACTTTAATGTAAATGTGAGAGCCATGGAATGTACATCGTACACGCACGGCTGAATTTTCACAAAGTGAAGTCTGTCTATGACGCAGGGGCCTTGCTCCAGAAAGAGACCATAATCTGAGCAGGGCTGAGGCTGGAGGATTGCTGTGAGCTTGAGCTAGCTTACATAGTAAGCTGCAGACCAGCCTGTGTTAACACAGTGAGATCCTGTCTCAAACAAACAAACACAAGCCAGGACGAGCAAAGAGCGTCCACTAATACCTGTCCGTGTGATCCACTCTTTCCCCTAGTTCCATGGCATTCCAAGATCCGCACTCAGTTTACTGAACTTCCCCCATAGCCTCCACCTCCCTCCCCAGGACTGAAACGTACAGGGGCCACAAGGCCCCACAGGTTATACAGGTAGTAATAACTTCTGGGGGAGCACCCTGTCCAGCCAGCTAAGCTGATGCCAGTCACCAAGGAAGCTTCAAGATGCAGTTTTCATGTTCTGGGTGATACAGTTGCCTTGGAGTCACCCCTGCTCCCAAAAATAACCCCTGCCCCATATGCCTCTAAGTAAGCCAGATCACCTCACTGGTCCACTAAGCTAGACTTGGGTGGGGTTTTCTTTCTTTCTTTCTTTCTTTCTTTCTTTCTTTCTTTCTTTCTTTCTTTCTTTCTTTCTTTCTTTCTTTCTTTCTTTCTTTCTTTCTTTCTTTCTTTCTTTCTTGCATGGGAAGCAAGCCAGTAAGCAGCATCCCTCCATGGCTTCTGCATCAGCTCCTACCTCCAGGTTCCTGCCCTGCTAGATCCTGTCCTGACTTCCTTCATGATGGACTGATCTGGAAGTGTAAGCCAAATGAACCCTTTCTTCTCAAATTTGATTTTTGGTCATAGTGTTTTCATCACAGCCATATAAACCCTAAGACAACAGTTTATTCTGAAAATCCCTCTAGTCCTCAGAAACTGCACTTTTGCTAGACATTGAACCAAGTTAATAATGTGCTTTGAGACCATTTAAAACTATGCAGTCGCTGAGATGGCTCAGTGTTTAAGAGCACCGACTGCTCTTCCAAAGGTCCTGAGTTCAAATCCCAGCAACCACATGGTGGCTTACGACCATCCTTAATGAGATCTGACACCCTCTTCTGGTGTGTCTGAAGACAGCTACAGTGTACTTATATAAATCTTTTTTTAAAAACTACATAGTCAACCTGCTACTCAAACTATATACTCAGCCTCTTTCAGTTTAATTTGCTTTAAGAAAACAGTGTATAGGGTGGAGATTTAGCCCAGTGGTAAAGCACTTGCCTAGCAAGCCCAAGGCTCTGGGTTCAGCCCTCAGCTCTTGGAAAAACAAACATAATAATGTCCCTTAAAGGGCTGTACAAAGCCTGGATCAACTTTTGGGTTTCTTGCAGGGTTTTTTGTTTTGTTTTTGTTTTTGTTTTTTGGGTTTGTTTGGTTTTTTTTTGTCTTTGGGGTTTTTTTGTTGTTTGTTTTTGGTTTTGTTTTTTTGTTATTGTTGTTGTTTTGTATTTTTCGAGACAGGGTTTCTCTGTGTAGCCCTGGCTGTCCTGGAACTCACTCTGTAGACCAGGCTGGCCTCGAACTCAAATCTGCCTGCCTCTGCCTCCCAAGTGCTGGGATTAAAGTCAACTTTTGTTTTTTGACACAAGGTCTTGGGTTAATTAATGCAGCCCAGGCCTGCCTTGAACTAACAACAATCCTCCTGCCGTTTAGCCTTCTGAGTTCTGGAATTATAATGCTCACCACACATCCAGCTTTAAAAGAGGCTTTACTGGGCCACAAACAATGTTCTCATAAGAGTTCCCAGACCATCTTTGAGGAAGCAGGTGGAGGCAGGGGGATTGAGATCTTGAGTCCAGCCTGCCAAGTTGGACTACAGGGCCCATTTGAAAAAAAAAAACCACAAACAAGCCAGACATAGTTGCACATGCCTTTAACCTCAGCACTTGGGAGGCAGAGGCAGTGGCAGCCAGGACAGGTATATTAGCAGTTGTCCTTGGTTGCCCAACCACCCAGGTGTATTGGTGGCAGTAGTCCTTGGCTCAAGACTTCTGCAGAAGTCTCATCAAAGGTGTTGGCGTTTGTCAGGTTGATTTGCTCATGAATTTGGGGTCATCTGTGTTTAGCTGGCAGGAAGATGGCAGAAGGGCTTCCTGTTGCCATGGTAGGAAGACCATATAGCAATCAGAGCTGAACATTCGGTGCTTCCAGAAGCTGTACAGGACAGTCCAACAACAATTATTTATTTATTGGCAGCACTGGGAATTGAACCCTGGACTTGGTGCGTGATAGGCAAGTGCCCTCACTGAGCCTCATCTCCAGTCCTCCTTTGTAACCATTGAATGAAGCAGGTGACAAGACCTGCCTTTCACTAAAGATGGAATGCAAGGCTGGAAAATTTGGCCTTTTAAAAATTTTAATAAGTCTCAAAGCAGGGCGTGCTTAATTCTCCCAGTCATAAATTGTGATGATACATGTGCCACATTGTCTGCCAGAGCTCATTACTCAGTGTCCAGATCGTCACTGGAGGCTGGTAGTACAGGCGGCAGTCTACCCAACAATACAGCCCTCAGCAAGAAAGCAGACGTTTGACCTTTTTAAAAAAAATTGGTCCTAGAAATGGCAGGAACCTTCTCCAAATGCAAATTTCCAAACATCATAAGTCAGGGGCTGTTATGTGACTTGTCCTGGGGAGACATGAACAATGTCTGTTCAGCCCAAGGGGGGGGGGCACCTGTGTTGGTGTCAAGTTAAGAGATGAGAAATAATCTTTCTCTTGGAATAATTTTGGCCCAAATTTGAATTCTCCACTTCTCTTCCTGTGTCTTCAGTTATTTGTATAGTTTTGTGGTCTGTGGCCTATCATCTGTTGTGTGTATGATGTCTGTCTATCCCTAACAAAAGGCATTGTTCTGGATGAATTGGACAGCACAAAAAACCTGGTGTGGGAAAGGAATGAGGAATATGTTTTTACAGAGTTCTTTTTTACTGTACATCGCCCTGGCTGTCCTGGAACCCAATATTTATGTAGCCTGGACTGACCTTGAACTGAGAAATCCACCCCCCCCCTTTGCCTCCTGAATATACAGTATGTCCTCTGTTCTTTCAGAGGACATACTGGAGAGGCAGAGGCAGGGGGATCTCTGAGTTCCAGGACAGCCAGGGCTACACAGAGAAGGCCCGTCTCAGTAAACAGTTAACAAGGGAAGAAATCTCTTTACTGGTTCCCCACCAGCACTTAAAACTAACCAATAGCTACATGATGCTTCTAATACTTATGGTGACTACTTCTTTTGTCAAAGGTCCCTTTCAATCTGTTAGCTACTTTCAGCTCATCATTAGCACAGCATCCACATCCACTATTTTCTGGGCCAGGGACATGGGACCACGTACATTGTGCAAGTTAAAGCCATGCGTTTAACTTAGGTTATGAAAGCTGATTAGTGGGAAGTACAATGCATAGAACAGTTGGTTACATTGTTTTCTCTCTTTCTAAAGACTTTGTGTTTGTTTGTTTTTGTTTTCCCTATACAGGGTTTCTCTGTGTAGTCCTAGCTGCCTGGAACTTGCTGTGAAGAACAGGCTGGCCTCAAACTCAGAGATTCCCCTGCCTCTGCCACCCCAGTAGGTCCTCTGAAAAAACAGTATGCATTCAGGGGGCAAAGGCAGGTGTATTTCTGAGTTCATGAGCAGCCTGGGCTACATAGATATTGAGTTCCAGGACAGCCTAAGCTATGTACAGAGACCCTGTCTCAAAAACAAAACAAAAAATAAACCTCTAAAATGAAAATAAATAAATAAATGAAAATTTTAAAAAAAAATCCAGACTGGAGAGATGGATTAGAATTTAGGTGGTTAAGACCTCATACTAGGGCTGGTGAGATGGCTCAGTGGGTAAGAGCACCCGACTGCTCTTCCGAAGGTCCGGAGTTCAAATCCCAGCAACCACATGGTGGCTCACAACCATCCGTAACAAGATCTGACTCCCTCTTCTGGAGTGTCTGAAGACAGCTACAGTGTACTTACATATAATAAATAAATAAATCTTAAAAAAAAAAAAACCTCATACTATTCTCTCAGAGGACCCAAGTTCAGATCTTAGCACCTACATTAGGCCACTCACAAGTGCTTATCTGTAACTCCAAAGGCAGTGAGTGTGTGTGTGTGTGTGTGTGTGTGTGCGCGCGCGTGCGTGCGTGTGTGTGTGTGTGTGTGTGTGTGTGTGTGTGTGTGTGTGTGCGCGCACGCGCTGGGATCCAATAATCCAGGCATCGTGCATACTAGGCAAGTAATCAGCCACTGGGCTGTACTGCCAGCCCTAGGCCAAACTTAGTGCCATTAAAATGACACATTTAGAGCTGGACAGTGGTGGCACACACCTTTGATTCTAGCACTCTGGAGGCAGAGGCAGGGAGACCTCTGGGTTCAAGGCCAGCCTGGTTTACAGAGTAAAAGTTCCAGGACAGCCAGGGCTACACAGAGAAACCCTGTCTCAACCCCTCCCCACACACAAATAAAAACCCAATAACCAAAAAAATAAAATAAAATAAATAAAAATAAAAATGATGACACTGGAGCTGAAGAGATGGCTCAGTGTTAAGAGCATTCCAGAGGTCCTGAGGTCAGTACCCAGCAACCTAGTGGTGGCTCACTATCAGGTATAATGGGATCTGATGCCCTCTTCTGGTGTACAGGCATACATGCAGAGAAAGCACTCATACATAAATGAACTTTAAATCAAAACAAAACCATAAAAGCTGGTGAAGCCAGGTGAAACAGGTCTTGCAGTCCTAGCACTTGGGAAGTAAATCTTCTTCAGTTCCTCAACCATACAGCAAGTTTGAGGCTAGCCTGGGCTACATGAGACATATATATCCATTTAAAATAGACGGATGATTGATACCTGGACGGATAGATAGAAGATCGACAAGCAAAATAAAGCTGGGGCTCGAGAGATAGATCAACCCATAAAAGCGTTTGCCAGATAAACCTGGTGACCTGAGTTTGACCCTAGGTACCTAAGTAATGGTAAAAAAAAGAATTCCATGAAGTTGTTCTCTGATCACCATAACACATGGACCCTCCTACCCAACACACTCACCATACACAAAAATACATTTTTATTTTTAATTTTTATTTATTTATATATATGGGTATTTTACTTACATGTATGTTTGTGTTCTGTGTACTACATGTGTGCCTGGTGCAGAAGCCAGAAGAGGGCATGAGATCTCCTGGAACTACACAGTTGTAAGCCAACATGTGGATGCTACCAATCCAACTCAGGTCCACTGAAAGAATAGCTAGTGCTCTTAACTGCTGAGCCATCTCTCCAGCTCCTAAGTAAATGTGTTTAAACTGATAGATTTTGTGTTCCATCTATCTTAGCAGAAAAAAAAAAAAAGGCGATTAAAAAAACGGGGCTGGAGAGATGAGATGGCTCAGTGTTTAAGAGCACTGACTGCTCTTCTGAAAGTCCTGAGTTCAAATCCCAGCAACCACATAGTGTCTCACAACCATCCATAATGAGATCTGACGCCCTCTTCTGATGCATCTGAAGACAGCTACAGTGTACTTACATATAATAAATAAATAAATCTTAAAAAAAAAAAAGAAAAGAAAAGAGCACTGACTGCTTCTTCCCGAGGTCCTGAGTTCAAATCCCATCATCCACATGATGGCTCACAATTATCCGTAGTGAGATCTGACGCTCTCCTCTGGAGTGTCTGAAGACAGCTACAGTGTACTTACATATAATAAATATATAAATAAAATAAAAATAAAAAATAAATAAAAGAAAAATGGAAATAATTTCTACAGTCATGTTCTAAATGAGTCCACATCTCTCTTTTAAAAAAAAAGATTTATTTATTTATTATATTTAAGTACATGGTAGCAGTCTTCAGACACGTCAGAAGAAGGAGTCAGATCTCATTACAGATGGTTGTGAGCCACCATGTGGTTGCTAGGATTTGAACTCTGGACCTTCAGAAGAGCAGTCAGTGCTCTTACTCATTGAGCCATCTCACCAGTCTGAGTCCACATCTCTCAATAGTGCCTGGTAACTGTGTCACATACAGAGCAGGGCCTGTTGAGTGCTGACAAACACTTGCTTGGGCCTATATGCTTTTTAAATTTCTGTTATTATTTTTGCTACTACTACTACACTACTGTCACCTTTAAAGTTAAAAAGTTTTCTGAGGGGCCGTGTCCTTTTCTGTCTAGCTTCTCCTCAGGTAGCCAGCCTCCAAGATGTCCCCCAGTGACCTCTGCTTGTACTGTCCCCTCCTGCTGTGTGCATGCTCCATTAATAAACAGAGTAAGCCAGAGGTGAGGTGAGATGGGATGGAATAAAGACAGAAGAATCCCCAGGACTTGCTGGCCAGCTTAGCCTACTAGGTGAGTTTCAAGTCACTGAGAGACCTGGCCCAAATAAATAAGATGGCAGCTGAGGGCGTGGCTCAATGGGCGAAAGCATTTGATGTGCTGGCATTTCCAAAGCCCACATAAAGCTAGGCATGTTAGCACATATCTGTAATGTCAGCCGTCCTACAGCAAGATGAAGGGTAGAGGCAAATGCATCCTTGGGAGCTTTCTGAAGGGCCTGCTGCACACGATGGCAACCTTCAGAGTTAAAAGGTGACAGCCCAAACTTGGGCTTGGGGTCATCCTGACTGCTGTGCACATTTGTACCCCCACTCATGCGCTGTCTCTCCCCCTCTCCCTCTCCCTCTCCCTCTCCCTCTCCCTCTCCCTCTCTTCTTCTCTCCCTCTCTCCCTCTCTCCC
>NC_034613.1:6383531-6386964 GCF_900095145.1 Mus pahari | reverse complement strand
CGGATTTCTGAGTTCGAGGCCAGCCTGGTCTACAGAGTGAGTTCCAGGACAGCCAGGGCTATACAGAGAAACCCTGTCTGGAAAAACCAAAAAAAAAAAAAAAATCACAAATTATTTTGCAAGTTGGTTGTAGTGCATGCCTATAATCCTAGCAATCTGAAGGCAGAGGCAGGTGGATCTCTGAGATTGAGGTCAGCCTGATCTACAGAGCAAGTTCTAGGATAGCCAGGGCTACACAAAGAAGCTCTGTATCAAAATTTAAAACAACAACAACAAAACACTTAGAAGAAAGTTGGGCTCTTGGCATATAGTTCTAAGCCTAGCACTTGTGAGGTATAGAGGCAAGAAGATCAGGCATTCAAGGCCAGCCTGGGCTACATAAGACCACTGAGCCATGTTTCCACCCTCCTCTGCCCCCTACCCCAGCATTTACATTGTATTGGGTATCAGAAGTCATCTAGAGATGACACATCTACAGTGTTCAGGGGAAGTAGACACATGGTGGGACATACCTGCTGCATTTTCTCTAGGCTCCACTTCACGGTTACCTGACAAGAGCCAGGTGTGCCTGACCTGCTTGCCCACTTTGCTCTCTCTTGCTTTCTTGTTCTTGCTCTGTCTCCTCCCCCTTCTCTCTCTCTCCTTATGCTCATGGCTGGCCTCTCTCTCTCTCTCCTCTCTCTCTCTCTCTCTCTCTCTCTCTCTCTCTCTCTCTCTCTGCCTCTACTACCCTCTTAACTCCCCTCCCCATGTCCTGAATAAACTCTATACTCTATACTATACTGTCATGTGGCTGATCCCTCTGCGGGGGGAGGGGGGGAAGGATGCCTCAGCATGGGCTCGCAGAGGCACCCCCTTCCCCCACACCTTGACTACACATCCACCAGACATATTCCTTCTCCTCCTTATCTTTTTATAAACACAACACCTGCAATCCCAGCATTCCTGAGTCAGAGGCAGGGAGATGGAGAGTTGAAGGCTAGTCTTGGCCACACAGCAAGTTCAAGGCCAAACCCTGTCTCACAGAACATATGGGAAGAGGTACGTGTGTTCCCTGTAAACACTAAGCCATTTTATACAAAGGCGTGAGCATCTGAAGGATTCTGGCATCTGCAGGGGTCCTTACACTGATCCCCTGCAGTTACAGAGTGCCACCACTCTATTTAAAGTGTCACTCTTCGTGCTCTTACAGCTGCTGGAAGATGTAGTAGAGAAAGCACCAGGCTTAAGTACCTGCCTGCAGCGCAATGCTGATACCCTCTAGAGAAATAAGGTCATGAGTATTAGAAGGAGGCCCTGACACAAGGCCCCGGGGGTGGTTTTACCACTGCCCCACAGTGTACCACTGTACACTCTGTACCTCTGACTGCAGAGCGGCCATGCTGCCAAGTGGAGGGGGGACAGGAGTGGGAGTAGGTGGGGGACACTGAGCAGCCACTGCTCAGCACCCTTCATGGGGTTCCAGGAATCTCTCATTCCCACTATTCAGTCAGTAAATACTACTTTTTTGTCTTTAAAGATAAACATTTGATTCCAATTTACTTGCAAGGCTGAAATCAGCTTTTCCCTTAATTGGAAGGTGTTATTCATTGTGTATATTAAGTCAGAGAAAGGTTGGAAAAATATAAATAGGAAATGTTTACCATAAAAGTGAAATGAGCTACTAAATGAACATTGCCAAACCGGAAAAGCTACATAAAAAGTACAGGACATTCTGGAAATAGCAAGACTATAGAAACAAAAGGGATAAAAGGCTGAGTGTGCGCAGTGGTACGCGCCTAGAATCCCAACGTTGGGAGTCAGACAGGAGGCTCTGAAATTCAAGGGCATCCTTGACTACACAGTGAGTTTGAAGGTGGCCTGGTTTACCCTATTTCAAAATCCAACATACACACACATATCGAGCAAGAAACATGAGCAGAGGGGCTGGTGAGATGGCTCAGCGGGTAAGAGCACCGACTGCTCTTCCAAAGGTCCTGAGTTCAAATCCCAGCAACCACATGGTGGCTCACAACCACCCGTAACAAGATCTGACACCCTCTTCTGGAGTGTCTGAAGTCAGTTACAGTGTACTTACATATAATAAATAAATAAATCTTTAAAAAAAAAAAAAGAAGGAAAGATGAGCAGAGGGAGGGGGCAGATATCGACGATAGTGCTGGGCCTTACTCTTAACCATGATGAACACATGACATCAATTCGTCTGAGGACGCTGAAAGTACCCACCAACAGGGAGCCCAGTGTAATCACTGGATTGAGTGACTAGGACATGACAACATAGGTCAAATGATAATAACAAAAGTCCCTCTGTGGTGGGGCTGCTGCCATGCCTGCAGAGGGGCAGGGAGCTGATGGACAGCTCTGTACCTCAGGCTTAATTTTCCTGAGAACCCAAAATTATTCCTAAAAAAAAAAAAATCCACAAGAAAATAAGGAGGCCAGCTTGGCTTGGAGGACACACGGTAGGCAGAGTCCAAGCCCACAGGGATTTGAAGTTGAATTAGAGAAGGTGCCATAGGTCTGGGTTGAAGGACAGTGGCAAGAAGCCATGGTTGGGCCTGCCTCTTTCTTGTCTTATGCCCCTGCCCCAGCCCTGCGGTCTCTACCACCTCAGCTCCAAGCTTCGTTCCTCACACACAGCACATGTGACTCATCCACGACATCACACTTGTCTTCCCCATCTCATTCCTAAATCCTGAGCAAGCCAGCGCCAGTGGCCCTGAACTTTAAGACACTGACCTGTCTTTGTCTCCACTGGCCTTGAGGGTTGAGACTGGAGCTGAGGCCAGAGACCCAGGGAAGTGAACATCTCTAGGGTGTGGGGCGCTGAGGGTGCTGGGGACCTAATCTTGCAGGGGTGACACAGGGTAGCTGCAGGCAAAACTTGACCTTGTTTTCCAGGCTTACAGCCTGCACTCTCCCATCTCTTCTTTCATAGGACCTTGGTGTGTGTGTGTGTGTGTGTGTGTGTGTGTGTGTGTGTGTGTGTGCATGCGTGCATGCCACTGTACATGTGCTGAAGTCAGATGGCAACTTGTCATCGTATGGGAGTCAGTTCTGCCCTCTCACTGTAAAGGTCCTCAGGCCATCAAGCTTGTTGGGAATCCACTGTGGGGTGGGTTGGTTAGTTGGTTGTTTTCAGTGTTCAAATGGAAGCCAGGGTCTTACACAAGCTACCACTGCCTGGCGTCATTTATTTATTTAAAGCTGAGCATCTTGTTAACTTTTGTATTGCTCATATGATAAGACACCATGACCAAGGCAACATAAAAGACAAAGCCTTAGCCGGGCGTGGTGGCGCACGCCTTTAATCCCAGCACTCAGGAGGCAGAGGCAGGCGAATTTCTGAGTTCGAGGCCAGCCTGGTCTACAGAGTGAGTTCCAGGACAGCCAGGGCTACACAGAGAAACCCTGTCTTGAAAAGCCTTGCCAG
>NC_034613.1:6368896-6381886 GCF_900095145.1 Mus pahari | reverse complement strand
TTTTTTTGCTTTTTAATTGATTAATTTTACATGTACGGGTGTTTTGCCTGCATGTGTGCACTACATCCTATGCATGTAGTGCTTGACAAGTCCAGAAGAGGGCACCAGATCCACTAAAACTGCAGTTACAGACAGTTGTGAGCAGCCATGCTGGTAAAGGAAATTGAGCCAGGTCTTTTGCAAAAGCAGTCAGTGCTCTTAACTGCGGTGCCATCTCTGCAGCCCTCTACTTTTTTTTTTTTTTTTTTTTGAGACAAGTCTCTCACTGAACCTAGAGCTCATGAATGAGGTTAGTCTAGCTGGCCAGTGAGCCCCAGGAATCCTCCCATGTCTACCTCCCCCAACTACAATTACAGACAGACACACCTTCATGACTAACCTCTTGTGTGGGTAATCAAACGTAAGTCCTCATGCTTTGAGACGAACTAGAGCGACCTGAGCTGTCTCTCTAGCTCCTGACCTTGACTTTCTGAGCCTCCCGCCTTCCATGTGGGTTATCACATCCATTTTTTTAAATGGGGTACTGAGGATTAACCCCTGAGACAGTGCTTTGCTCATGCTAGGCCAGTCACAGCACCAGCCCAGTTTTGACTGGGATTCTGCTGAGAAGTACAGAATAGCCTCACGGGATATCAGTAAGGACCCAAGAATCCTCTCAAGTGACAGCCACACCCTGGGCTTCATAACTTAAAGTAAGCAACCTTTTCTAAGAGAATGCAAACGTGTGGCTCCAGCTTCCAGCTGTCAGGGTCAGTCTACGTGGGAGGGAAGGGGAGTGAAACGCTTGGCAGAGGGTACACCACTAACTTTAATTTTATCTTATTCGGTTGGTTTGGTTTAGTTTGGTTTGGTTGTTGTTATTGTTTTGGGTGTTTTGTTTTGTTTCGCTCTGTTTTTGTAGCCCTGGCTTTCCTGGAACAGGCTGTATAGACCAGGTTGGCCTTGAATTTGATGAGTCTGCTTGTTTAAGATAGGGTATCTCTAACTGTCCTGTAAGTCACTCTGTAGACCTGGCTGACTTAGAACTCCACTGCCTCTGCCTCCTGAGGACTGGGATTAAAGGCATGCGCCACCATGCCTGGAACAAATAAACATCTCATTAAAATTTGTTTTAAGATCATTTTTATGGGGCTGGAGCAACAGTTTAATGGTTAAGAGCACTGGCTGCTCTTCCAAAATACCTGGATTCTATTCCCAACACCCACATGTTGGCTCACAACTATCTGTGACTTCAGTTCTAGGGATCTAATTTCTTCTGGCCTTCATGGGCACCAGACATGCACATGGTTCATGTATACATACATTCAGATAAACACCCACAATATATACATACAATAAAAATAAATATTTTTACCAGGGTCTCCCTGTAACCCTGACTGGCCTAGAACTCACAATGTAGACCACAGTGACCTCAAACTCATAGAGATCCTCCTGCCTCTCAAATGCTGGGACCAAAGGTGTGTGCCTCCATGTCCAGCTGTAAAAATAAATAAATCTTTTTTTTAAAAGCAAGGTATGGTGGTACAATCATTTCATCCCAGTACTTGGAAGGTAGAAGCAGGCAGATCTCTGGGTTCGAGGCCAACCTGGTCAGTGTAATGAGTGGGCTGTAGGCCCACACAGGGCTACATAGTGAGATCCTGGCTCAAAGAAACGTTTATTTTTCTTTGTTTGCTTTTTTGTTTTTTTGAGACAGGGTTTCTCTGTATTGCCCTGGCTGTCCTGGAACTCACTCTGTAGACCAGGCTGGACTCGAACTCAGAAATCCGCTGCCTCTGCCTCCCAGGTGCTAGGATTAAAGGTGTGCACCACCACTGCCTGGCTGAAAAGTTTATTTTTTAAAATATTTATTTATTATTTATATTATTTATTTCTCCAGCCCCTGAAAAGTTTATCTTGATTTACACATTATAGGTATGTCTAAGTGAACATGGAGGTCCCTGTAAACAGCAGGAGAGGTTCCCTGATGCCCTGGAAATGGAGCCACAGGTTGTGAAATGCTTGATGTGGGTCCCAGGAGCTGAACTCAGGTCTACTCGAAGAACAGGATGCCCACTTAAACAGCGAGCCCCCTCTCCAATACCAGTTTTGTGAGAAACATTCAAAGATGGACATTGCCAGCAAGGATTCTGGAGAGGCGGGGAATCCTTGGAGGTATTTTGATGGTAGTGTTAAGAGCTAGCTGACTTGGGCTGGAGAGATGGCTCAGCCGTTAAAGGCTAGGCTCACAACCAAGAATAGAAGAGCTAGCTGACTTTATTATTTTTTTTCTTATTCCTTTTCCTAGTTAAACATTTAAACGTAATGTTAGATGTTGGTTTATTTCTATATTGTTTCCTATGGTGTGTTTTTTTCTAATTAAGTCCCGAGCTAAAGTCAGCTTGGTGTTTTGACGTGTTCTTCCTCTATAGTCTTGTGATTTACACATTGTAAATTGTTTTCATTGTTTCATGGTATGTTCCAAGGATTGGCTGACCATAAACGTCTATAGGCAAGTGGGCTGTGTCACCAAGTGGCAGAAGAACTGCTGAGGTTAAATGAGCTCAAACCCCAAGGATCTCAGAGATGTGAAAACAGCAGGAGTGGAGCCACTCCCTACCTATCTCTCTACCTACTCTAAAACAGATAACCCTGACACCCCACTGAGAGGACCTCAAGCGGTCACATAATATACTACCCAGAGTGTCCTTCCCCCTGCAAATAGAGCATCACCAACCTGGTCGACTCAGGCAACAGGAACCACCCTCTAAATCCCATCCCACTCCCCAAGGTTCATACACGCCCTGTCCCACGTGGACGTGTGCACACAAGTTATTTCACTGACAATGGCTTTCTTTACTGAGCTGTAACCCTGGGGGAAGAGTTCTCTCTCCCAAAGCATTTGGCCTTGAGTCTTGGACCCTCCTGGCTAGCTAGGCTCTCACTGCCTGCAGAGGCTCACACCATTGTCACTACAGCTGATGAGAGACCCAGGACCCTTGTTACCTCTCCTGGGAGGGCTGCTATTCACTCCTCATTTTTATTGTATGTATATATTATGGGTGTTTACCTGCATGTATGTATATATGAACCATGTGCATGTCTGGTGCCCATGAAGGCCAGAAGACATTAGATCCCTAGAACTGAAGTCACAGATAGTTGTGAGGCATTCCCGCCTAGACCAGAGTCCTGTGGAACCTATTCATCCCAGGTCCTGCTTCATCCCCCTCAGTCTGATGTATAAAATGTCTGCCATCCCAGAGGGAAGTGGGCAGACTGCAGAGAACATAAGCCTACAACATGTACTTTTCTCATGATCATAGAAAGAAATAAATAATTTCACGTTTGTAATCACTTGCATCTGTACTCAGACTTGGGCTTGACTGTAAAAAGGCTCTCCTGCTTTTAGTCTTGGCTGCTTCTTTCTCCTACTCCAGAGGACACTGAAAGTTTGACCCAGTTTACCTTGCAACATTTTGGTGATTGTTCTTGATTTTTGACACCACAATAGTTAGAATCCAGTCCATTAGAGGGTTCTAGCCTGAGAACTTCTGATGGATTTTGGTTGGTGTGTTTTGAAAGGACTGGAGAGATCTTTTTTTTAAAAAAAAAAGATTTATTTATTTACTACACATGGCTGTGAGCCACCATGTGGTTGCTAGGATTTGAACTCAGGTCCTCTGGAAGAGCAGTCAGTGCTATTAACTGCTGAGCCATCACTCCAGCCCAAAATAAATCTTTTTTTTTTTTTAAAAAAGATCAAATCAAGATGGCCCCCTATGATGCAGGCCAACAGGTCCAGGTATCTTAAAATGACTACCTTACCCTGCTTGAGTCAGCACTCAGGCAAGCTGCTGATCCACTGTGCTGTGTCCTACAAGAGATTAAGGTGCCAAGATGGCGTCAAAACATGGACACTCTTGTTCAGAGCTGGTTTTCTCATCCTCTGGTATTTAATACTTCCTGACTTTCCCCATAAAGACAGTACTATTTTGGTACAAGAAACCTAGTTTTCTCCATCTGGTATGCCCTTGTAGCTCATGTTTCTCCTTCTAGGACAACCGAACTAAAAAGAGCCACCACACACTAAAACCGCCCCACCGGCATGGATTGGCTCATACCTTCAAAGGGACAAGGGATCTCTCTTCAGGTTCTATTTGCTTAACTTTGTACAACAGATTGGAGGAAACACACACACACACACACTTATAGATGTCTATAGAACAAAACAAGTTAGCATGTGAAACACTAATATAACAAAAGGTGAAAGTTAAATACATTTTTCATAACAGATGATGAGTATTTCTAAATACTCAAAGGACTAAAAAGGAAAAGACAAAAAAATCGCCCCTTCTGTAAGAGACAATGGTAACCCATAGCTACTCTCTCCAAATTCTTTGGGAATGACAATAAAGGCCAAAGGTAATATGGAAAGCAACAGGAAAATTAACTCATTAGTAAAATTAGCTTCACCAATAAAAACAGTTCTCCCAAATAAGATTTTAGTAATAAGTAATAAATCTGTGTTAAGTCTGAGTCTGAATGTTCTGGAATATGTGCACATGAGAGGCTGCCTGCATGTGTGTGCATATGCATGGATCCAGGTTTTGTAGTGCCTGAATATTTTACAGCTTGGAGAAACCTTTATTAACAATGAAGATAAAGCCCCGCACTGTGGCACACCCCTTTAATCCCAGCACTCAGGAGGCAAAGGCAGGCGGATCTCTGAGTTCAAGGCCAGCCTGGTCTACAGAGTAAGTTCCAGGACAGCCAGGGCTACACAGAGAAACCTGTCTCGAAAAAACCCAACAAGCCGGGCAGTGGTGGCGCATGCCTTTAATCCCAGCACTTGGGAGGCAGAGGCAGGCGAATTTCTGAGTTCGAGGCCAGCCTGGTCTACAGAGTGAGTTCCAGGACAGCCAGGGCTACACAGAGAAACCCTGTCTCGAAAAACAAAACAAAACAAAACAAAACAAAAAAGAAAAGAAAAGAAAATACCCAACAAAGCTGAAAAGGCTTCTGCTGTAGCTTTTGGTGGTGTGCTTGGTTCCATCCTCCGCAGCACATAACTCTGCCTGCTGGTGCGCAGTTGTGCCACCAGCACTCCAAAAGTAGAGCATCAGGAGATCGAGGCTCCCTTATCCTACATGGGACTGCTTCAAACCAAATAAACTAGGCTCCAAGTTCAAGGACGGACCTTGTGCAGTACTAGGGATGGACTCCAGGACCTCCCCTATGTGAGTCTAGCATCCTACCACTCCACACCCCAGGGAGCAAGCTAAAAATATCCCTTAACCAATTTGACCTTGTTGTCTTTGCCAATGTCACTATTTTAGTCAAACCAGTATGAAATTAAATTTTCCCCATTGTTCTATCAGGCAAAAGGCCCATACCTTACCTCTATTTAAACTTTCCTTCCTCTACAGGTTCATGTTTTTAATTTTCAGAAGGCAGAGGCTGAAGGATGTCTGTGAGTTCAAGGTGACTAAACACTGAGACCCTGTCTCAAACACTCACACATACAAATACACACACACACCTTCTTTTGGTGTGAGTCAAAAAAATTGTCACAATTTATTTTTTAAATACATTGTCTCTTTCGACAATTTATAGAAATACCTGAAAAATCACAAGTATGTGATCTCAGCACTCAGGAGGTTGAAGCAGGACGATCACTAGCACCAGGCCAACCTGGGCTAAGCAGCAAGATCTTTCAAGAAAAAAAATGATGTTGGAAAGATGGCTCGGCAGTAAAGATGCTTGCTACCAAGTCTGACGAGCTCAGCTCAGTCTCCAGGCCCCAGAGGTTAAAAGGTGAGAACCAACTCTCAAAAGTTGTCCTCTGTGGCACTCATGCATGTGTACACACTCATGTGTACACACACAAATAAATGGAATTTGTTTGTTTGTTTGTTTGTTTGTTTTTGAGACAGGGTTTCTCTGTGTAGCCCTGGCTGTCCTGGGAACTCACTCTGTAGACCAGGCTGGCCTTGAACTCAGAAATCTGCCTGCCTCTGCCTCCCGAGTACTGGGACTAAAGACATGTGTCACCATGCCTGGCAATAAATGTAATTTTTGAAAAGAGAGAGGATAAAACTGTTCCTCCAACTGAAAGGAAATGAGAATAAAAGAGAAAGAAAAAAAGTTAGGTGTAAGTACACTGACAGGGCAGAAGGATTGCCACAAGTTCAAGGTCAGTCAGGACTACAGAGGGGCGGGGGGGAGAACAAATTTCATCACATAGTCAGCCGCTATTTTGTCTATTGCATTGTTGATTTCTGCCGTGTAAGACCCCTCCAGAGGAAAGAACACACACACTTCCCCTAGACAGAGAACCCATGACAGATCAATGTACTGACTGCACTAAGGTCCAGCTTGATGAATTACTGAAAACCCCAGGTTTACTGGGGTTACTAACAAGTGTATGGGTGAGGGGTTACTTACAGGAGCAGGGGTAACTACAAAGCAGATGCATTCCAGAAAAGCCCACCCAAACACCAGTGACAACTCCTGAACCCTGAAGTCCTCTGCTTCATTGGACAACTGGACAATTGGACAGGTCTGAGAGATCTTTTGGCGGCTGGTCAGTTTCCTCCCCCAGTGATGGTTGGCTGCTTCTAGCCAAGGAAAGAGAGCCTTTTAGAACCTTACAAGTTTCAGGATTCAGCATGTGAAGTCAGCATTTCAAGTCTGTCTCCTAGTCCTCTAGGAGGGAATGTTTCCCAACCCTTTCTGATAGTTTTATTTGTTTAATGTTTATGTGTATGAGTGTTTTACGGGCATGTATGTCATCTTGTGTGTACCTGACACCACAGGATTCCCTAAAACTGGAATTAAAGGTGCCATATGGACCCTGAGAATCAAACCTGGATCCTCTGCAAGAACAGGCAGTGTTTTTGCCTGATGCACCCTTGACAAACCATCCTGCCTCCATCGTATTTATGGCTAAAACTGTTTCTCAAGGATTGGGCTATGCCCCACCTGTAACCTTTACTTCAAATGGTTCTATACTACTTGTTCCAAGAAACAGCAGCTGTGCCTTTGTTCCAAAAAGTTATGACCATGTTGCAACCCTATTTTTGTTTCAAAAGGTTATTATGACCACCTTGCAACCATGTCTTTGTTTCAAAAGTTGTTAAGACCAATTTCTTATGCTCTGCTCTGCTTCTGTAATCCTGCCTGTTTGCCTGTCAAATCCCCCATTTGGAAAGCCCCTACCCCTAAGCTATAAAAACCTTGTCTCCCTCACATCAAGGCTGACTTCTTGAATTCCACCTTAGAGGAGGCAACCTGTGTATACACATGAACTAAAAAAAAAGAGCTTGCAGTGGACTATGGTGGCCCCCCACCTTTAATACTAGCATCCAGGCAGCAGAGACAGACAGTTCTCTGAGTTCGAGGCCAGCCTGGTCTACAGAGTGAGTTCAAAGACAGTCAGGGCTCTGTTACACAGGAAAACTCTTGTGTGAGTGTGGGGGGAGGGCGGGGGTATAAGCTTGCTTTAATTAAGTTGATCTTGATGATTTGGGCTGGTGGTCTCTATTCAAATCTTTAATGTCAACACCATTCCTACAGTCCTCTTTTCTTTGAATTATTTGAGATTAGGTCTCACTGTGGATGGGTGGTTTGCCTTCATGTCTGTGTACCACCTGCATGCAGATCTTGAGGAGATCAGAAGAGGGCAGTGGGTCCCCTGGAACTGGAGTTATGGATAGTTCTGAGCCCACCAAAAGGGGACCAGGAATTGAACCCATGTCCTTTGGAAGAGCAACTAGCACTCTAAAGCACTGAGCCATCTCTCTTAGACAGTCTCATAACTAATAGCTGGGATAACTTTTCACAGACCCTCTTTTGGCTCTGCGTACTTGAAACATTGTTTCTCTTCCCACCACCCACTTTCCAGCTGCTGTAGCTCAGTGTGGCGGTACCGGGTGGGCAGGCAGATTATTCCTGGAAAGCATTCCTGTCCTAAGATGGCCAGTAATTCCTATATATGGAAATATAATGGCACATTAAAGTCATTCCAACCGTATCTCCAACTCGACTTCTCAGGATCCAGAAGTCCCTTAGCCTGTGGGAATGGGACAAAGGGCGAGTCATAGTGGAGGAGACAGCAGAGTTCTGTTTTTAAACTGGCTCTAGCTATGTAGTCCAGGCTGTCATTAAACTCACAGTGAATCCCCTGTCTGTGCCCCTGTAGTGGCAGGATTACAGATATACACCAGCCACCACTTAACCAATTAAGCTCATACCATCCCCTTTCTCCAATTTTACACACATGTATGGTATGACAGTAGCGTTCATTTCTGGGGTTTCCAGCAAACAAGGAGCCTGATGCAAGCCTTAGTTCCGGCTTCGTGCTCTGGATATGTAAAAGGGTTAGGTGCTTTTTGAGTTCTGACTAACAAAGGGCAAAAAAAGCGGGGGTTGGGGGACGCAGCAGAATCTAAGATGACGTGGGTACAAAGCACTTGGATCTGCGCAACTGCCACAGTTCCCTTCCCCCACTCCCCAAGCCATTGAGCAGACATCTCCCACCCCTCGTGGTTAATTCCACCCTGCGGCCACTAGAGGACAGCAGAGCCTAACTTCAAGCGAGGTCGGGCATAAGAATTGGGTTTTCAAGGGGATTTCCGAACCACATTCCCTTAGACTTCCGGTGACGCCACCCATCTTTGACAACAAAAAGTGTGCCGGTTTGGCCAGACACAGAGCCGTGGAGTCCTGACAGATGCTGTTCTGTTAAAGATCAGGTTCATGGGACAGTGCGGCTTCCTCGCCACCGCTATGGACAAAGGTCCACGTAGCTGTGGGGCCAGGCCCTTAAAGGAATTAGCACAGAGCTGGCAGGTGTCACAGCCTCTGTGTATCCATAACTAATCCTCGTCACCACTGAACCCACATAGAAACATTGTGATACCAGAGACTCCTATGGAGATGAGGAAGAGGCCCCTGCCCGGGGCCTTTGGTAGGGACTCTCTTTTTTGTTGTTGTTTTTGTTTTTTTCGAGACAGGGTTTCTCTGTATAGCCCTGGCTGTCCTGGAACTCACTTTGTAGACCAGGCTGACCTCGAACTCAGAAATCCGTCTGCCTCTGCCTCCCGAGTGCTGGGATTAAAGGCCTGCGCCACCACGCCCGAGACTCTTAACAGAAGTAAGACCCCAGGGCTGAACAAGTTGCTGTTGGCTGGGACAGAGGAGCTGAGTGAGGTCAGGGCTGGAGACATCTTACTTGTGACCCGGTGGGACCATGCACCAGGGTGGGCACACCATCTTAGACTGCAGGTCCGATGCTTCTGCCAACAGCTGATTTCTGTGCTGGTTGTTAGCACCAGCCTACCTTCAGCACCTCAGGGTCAGCAGCTATATGATCACCAGCTGCCAAATGCCACAGGCAAACCCTTTAAAAGGCCCCCTCCAAGTCGGCCTACTCTCTCACCCTGTCCCTCTGTCTCTTGTTCTCTGGGCTAGCCCACCTCTTTCCCCACCCAAATAAATCTCTTTCGGGAAATCTATTGTATGATGGTGTAATCCTTGCGACATACCTTAGCCCCAAGGGACTCTGTTGGTTAACCCTAACACTAGTGATTCAGGATCTAATGGGGACACTTCTGCCATGCACTCTGCGACTGAGCCACACCCCCAGCTCTCTGAGCTATATTTTTGTTGTTGTTGTTGTTACTATTTTTATTTTTATTTCTGTGTATGTGGACACATAAGTACTGTGTCTTAAGAGTTAGGCTAGTCTCCCCTCACCAAAATGTGCATTTTAAATTTAAACTTTTTTTTAAGATTTATTTATTTATTATATGTAAGTACACTGTAGCTGTCTTCAGACACTCCAGAAGAGGGAGTCAGATCTCCTTAAGGATGGTTGTGAGCCACCATGTGGTTGCTGGGGTTTGAACTCTGTACCTTTGGAAGAGCAGTTGGGTGCTCTTACCCGCTGAGCCATCTCACCAGCCCCAAAATGTGCATTTTAAAGGTGGTTACAGGACAGTTCGAGAGATGGCTTGGTGACCTGTTAAGAGCACTGGCTGCTCTTCCAGAGAACCCGGGTTCCATTCCCAGCAACCACATGACTACTCAAAACTGGCTGTAACTCCAGTCCTAGGGGATCCTACTCCCTCTTCTAACTCCAAGGCCATAGACACTCGCCTGCATACATAGATGCAAATGAAACATTCATACCAATGAAAAAATGAAATGTCATCTAAAAAAAAATAACCCCAATGACTCCTGGGGTGGCAATCCTGTAATCTGTTGTTTGTGGTGCTGTTTGGTTGTGTTTTTCTCTTTTACAGGGTAGGAATATGTGCCCTTCCCCCAGCCTTGAGTTGGCTAAACAAGACGCCAAAGCTGGAGCCAGGCGTCTGGACTCCCTACATTTACATCTTCCTGCGGGAGAGCTGAGCGACTGCCCGCCCGCTGAGCTGCTGAGAGCTTCCTTTGCAACTCAATCCAGCAGAAACAAAGGGACAGGTTTTGGGGTTTTGCCTATTTAGATGCAGAGCTGAAAAATTACAATTTGAGCGGTGATCAGAGAAACTTTGTCTTGACTTGTTATTTCTCTTCTCCTCCCATCCTAATTCCATTCCCAGCCCTCCTTCCAGGTATGCCCGGTTCTCCAGGGCTGCTGGACGGCTTCAGGAATGTAATCCAGACCTTTCAGGAGCAAACAGTCTCCCGCAGTCCATCACATCGTTTGTTTGTTTATTTATTTATTTATTTTTGAGTTTTGTTCTGTATTGTTGTTGTCTGGTTTTGTTTTGGACACAGGAAATCAAGTAGCCCAAGATGACCTTGAATTCATTCTGGTCCTCTTTCCTCCACATCTCAAGTTCTGAAATTACAGACAGAGCACACCACTCTCTTTCTCTTTCATCTCTCCTTCTCTCTGTGTCTCTCTGTCTCTGTGTATGTCTCTCTCCGTGTGTGTGTGTGTGTGTGTGTGTGTGTGTGTGTGTGTGTGTGTGTGCCACAATCAATAAAGTTGGTCTGTTTTCCTTGTAGGAGCATACATAAACTAATCCACCCCCCAAGTATGTTTGTTTCCAGTTGTTTACTCAGACATTGCAGGTGGCAGGGGACAGGTCTGAAAGGCTGCCCTTTGTAAAAGAATCCATAATGAAAATAGCCAAGAAAGAGAGGGTCTGACATCTGGTACTGACACAGAGGAGCACAGGCGGCACTTTCCTGCCTTCACTTGCCCTGGAAGCCGAGTCCCTAGCCCTGCCTGCCTGCCAGTCCTTCACATTGTCTCTCTAACTCTGGATAATAGTCCAAAAGGAAATACAGCTGCTTTTATTCCCTTTCTATTGTTATTTGTCTATTTTGTTTTGTTTGAAACAGAATCTCATTTGCCCAAGCCAGCTTGGAATTATGGAGCTCAGACTGGCCATGGCCTAATTCTTCATGGGTACGATTACAGGCCTGCTCTACCCAGTCTGTTTTCTCATGCTCGCTCCCCCTCCCTCCTCCTGTCCCCTACCTCTCTTGAGACATCCCCTCTCTCCCTTCTCTCTTTCCACTGCTTGGGGTGGAACTCAGGTCCTTGAGAATGCTAGGAAAGCTCCCTACCACTGAGCTGTAATCTTCAGCCCTGGGAAGATATCGATTTTAATGATTAATTATCTCTTTGAGAGGTCATTGATTGAATTAAAAAAATAGTTTATTTTTATTTTATGTGCATTGGTATTTTGCCTGCATGCATGACTGTATGAGAGTGTCAGATCTCGGAGTTATAGTCGTGAGCTGTCATGTACAGTCTGGGAATTGAACCCTGGGTCCTCTGGAAGAGCAGTCAGTGCTCTTAAATACTGAGCCATCTCTCCAGCCCGGTTGATTGATTTTTTTTTTAATTTAATTTTTTTGTGACAAGACTTAAATTGGTAAGTGCCAGGACAGTTCCACGGGAGAGGTTTATTGGGGGGGGGGGAAGGACAAAGGGGGACGACAAAAAAAAAGGGAGAGTGATGGTCAGGGGCTATCTCTGCCATTTATTTGGACCTTGATGTAATCACAGGCCCCACTGCGCACAGGTAAGGGCAGGCAAGTGGACTCTGGGAATGTAGGATGAGTGCCATGGCAACAGACATGCAGGTCCTTTCCTGGTCACCTAGGACTGAGGTCATTGTCATTGCTGGATGACACCAGTGACTGTAAAGCCAGTTCCTGATGCCAACAGCAGGTGATCCCCTAACTTGACCTAAAAGAGAACATTTCAAATTTACCACCTTTTTTGTCTGTTTGTTTTTTTGTTTTTTTTTTTCATTTTGACCAGATGAAATCCTCAAGGATTGTGCTAAGGTGTGGGAAAGAGACCAGCCGAGCCTGGCCCTGGCTACAGGCCTGGTCCTACCTTGAGTTCAGACACCCACAGTGCTCTCACGCCAAGCCAACAGGGTAGCAATGGCCCATCTGCTTACTTCGCGACTACCTTTGACTAAGGGAGGGGAGCGGGGTGACTCTCCCCACATCAAAGGTACTCACAGGACTTTGTCTGATTAGAAATCAATCACGCTGCTTAAATTTGTCAGTCACTGCAGCCTGATTACCATCAGCTGCCCTAGAAGTTGATTGGATTCCCATCCCCCACATCCCCCTCCCAGGGAGCGCCACTGATAAAGCCAGATCCTTGATGTCACAAGAACAACTATCAGGAGGGGCTACAGTGAAAGAGCTAGTGATTTTCTTAATTATTTGGAAGAAGACATAGGTGAAAAGGACAACAGAACACCCCTGAGTGTCCCCACCCCGAGGGTAGATGTGGGTATCTCAAGAGCTGTGTTTAGATGTCTTTATAGTGGCCCTGTATGTGACTGTGGAGTTTACTAAGCTGCTCTCTTCAAGGGATATCATTTACAAAAAAAGGTAAAAGATTAATAAAGCTTAAATGTAAGTGACATTTAAAAAGTTATGTGAGGCTGGGCGTGGTAGCACATGCCTTTAATCCCAGCACTAGGGAGACAGTGTTTCTCTGTGTATCCCTGGCTGTCCTGGAACTCACTC
>NC_034613.1:6362979-6368885 GCF_900095145.1 Mus pahari | reverse complement strand
AAGGCCACTGATTTGTTTGAGTTAATTTTATATCCAGCTACTGCACTGAAGCTGTTTATCAGGTTTAGGAGTTCTCTGGTGGAATTTTTAGGGTCATTTATAGGCTGCCCCACTTCTTTCTTAATTAATTTAATTAATCCAGGACTCCAGGCTGGAGAAATGACTTGGTGGTCATGAGTACTTGCTTCAGGAGCATCCAGGCTCAGTTCTAAGCACCCATGTGGTGACTCACAACTGTCTGTCACTCCAGTTCAGGGGGAGAGGGATCTGATCCTCTCTGTTGACTTCCACAGGCACCAGACATACAGGTGAGGCAGAACACTCATATACATAAAATAAAAATAATTTAAAAGAAGAATAGGAAGGAGGAAGGATAAAGATGGCTCGGTGGGTATGAGTACTGACTGCTTTTCTAGCCCGCACATGGCAGACCACAACTGTTTGCAACCCCAGGATACAACATCCTTACCCAGATACACAGATATACATGTAGATAAAACACCACTAATGTACATTTTAGGGGGGGGAGTGGAAGAAGAAGAAGAGGAACTAGAATATTTTTTTCCAGGGCTGGAGGTGTATCTTTGTTGGTTTTTGTTTTGTTTTGTTTTGTGGTTTGTTTGTTTGTTTGGTTGGTTGGTTGGTTTTTTGAGACAGGGTTTCGCTGTGTAGCCCGTTGCCCTGTCTGTCCTGGAACTCACTCTGTAGACCAGGCTGGCCTTGAACTCAGAAATCCGTCTGCCTCTGCTTCCCAAGTGTTGGGATTAAAGGCGTGCGCCACCACTGCCCAGCTGAGATATATTTTAACAGATATTTGCCTAGAATGTACAAGCCCTGGATTTGATCCCCACACCCAATAAAACCCGGTGTGGTAATGAAAGTCTGTAATCATGGCAGGCTGATGGTGGAGGCAGGATAATTGGAAGGTCAATGTGACCCTCTGCATATAGCAAGCTGGAAGCAAGCCTGGACTATATGAGACCCTGTGCAAGAAAAAAAAAACTTTTATAAGTGGAATTGTGATGCAGCTTATTGTGGTTCAGTGTGTCTAGATTTAGTGATGAGAAAGGAAATGCTGGTCTAGGAAAGCTCAAAGTTTTACCTAAGTCTACTTGCTATTTAGCATCTTTGTGATAGCTTTAGAAAAACATTATCTGTATAGACAATTTTAGGTTCATCAAATGTGGTTGGGTTTTTTGTTTGTTTGTATGGTTTTTTTTTTTGGTTTGGTTTTTCATTTTTACACTTATTTGGTGTGTGTGTTCACACATATGTATATGCATTGGCGAGTATATAGTATTGAATATGAGTGGAGATAAGAAGATTGCAAGACCTGAAGTTAACCTGTAAGCCCCACCTGCCCAAGGACCAGGCAACTTTCTGGAATTCTAGGAGTTGTGGTTCTTGGAAATTAACAAAGCTACATGGGAAAATACAGTGGCTATATGGTTTTGTCCTTAAGAAACCCCCACAACATGTGTGTCATGGCCACTTGCTGGAATCCTAGAGTGGTCCTGACCCGAGTCCATCCTGGTCAGTAATTTTTATTAAAGCTTGCCTCAAAATGGTGGAACTAGTTTTTCTCCTTCAGATCTCAGGATTAACAAAGACATCTTGTGGGACTCTGCATACTCTCTTTCCAACATGTGTGTCCTGGGGCTTGGATTCTGGTCATCAACTTTGGTGGCAAGAGTCTTTACCAACTGAGCCAACTCGCCAACCCTCAGTTATGATTTTTTCTTTTATTTCCTTCCTTCCTCCCTCCCTCCTTCCCTCCCTTCCTCCCTCCCTTCCTTTCCTCAGTCACCAAGAAAAGCTAACCAAATCCTGAGGTTAGGGGTGCGTTTTTTCCCCTTCCTGTGCTCCTTAATTTTTCTAGTCTGCATACTCTGCCTCAAAATCAGAACCTGTCTTAGTGTCTTAGTGTCTCAGATTCTCAATGGCAGTGAGCAACCTTTGTTTCTCACGTGAAAGCTAGTGCAGGGACAAGCCAGCGTAAGGGGACTGCTATTTATGGCCTTCTCTTATTTTCATTCTATATGCAAATAACATAGAATTCCACGGGGGTGGGGAAGCAGGGGAATTTTTTTTTTCAGGGCCAAATCTTTGCTCAGTCCTGTGGATTTATGCTAATTTGAAACCGGTCTGTTCACAGCGACAGCTATGGCATTTCACAAATGGAGGAAAAGGCACTTAGTCCCAGCAGTGGGTTCATTTCTCTCCCCCTGATCTAATACAGAAACCAGCTAATAAGGATTCATGTTGATGTGTTAATAAAAAGAGAGAGAAGAGATTATGTTCTATGGATGTGTAGTCAGGTATGGGGGAAGAGGGTGTCTCTGCAGGCCCATGCTGAGGAATCCCTTCTCCCTGAGGGACCAGCTACATGACAGTATAGCTTAGAGTTTATTAGGCCGCGGGGAAGGGAGCTGAGAGGGTAGTAAAGGCAGAGAGAGGAGGGGAGCACGTGAAGAGAGGGGAAAAGGGACAAGGGGGCAGAATGGGATCAAGAAGGAGAGAATAAGAGGGCAAGAGTGAGGAGGGGGCAAGTAGCCCCTTTTATAGTGGGTCAGGCCATCCTGGCTGTTGCCAGGTAACCATGGAGCAGAGTATACCTGACTGTTGCCAGGTAACTGTGGGCGCACGCCTTTATACAGAGAAACCCTGTCTCGAAAACCAAACAAACAAACAACCCCCCCCCCAAAAGAAAGTAGGTTGAGGGGCTGGTGAGATGGCTCAGTGGGTAAGAGCACCCGACCGCTCTTCCGAAGGTCCGGAGTTCAAATCCCAGCAACCACATGGTGGTTCACAACCATCCGTAACGAGATCTGACTCCCTCTTCTGGAGTGTCTGAAGACAGCTACAGTGTACTTACATATAATAAATAAATAAATCTAAAAAAAAGAAAGAAAGAAAGTAGATTGAACAAGCCAGGAAGCAGCATCCTTCCCGGGCCTCTTCATCAGGCTCTGCCCTCAGGTTCCTGTCTTGGGTTACTGCCTGACTTCCCTTCAGATGGATTATGATTGGAAAGTGTAAGCCAAATAAACCCTTTATTGACCAAGTTGCCTTTGGGAATAGTACTTGTCACAGCAATAGAAACCCTAACAAAGACATTCACTGAATTTGGAGTTTGCTATTTTTCTAGCTAGACTATAACCCAAAAGGCTTCAGCAATCTTCCTGTCTCTGTCCTCCCTCCCCCCAGAACCCAGGTTACTAGTATTTCTGGTCACAGTCAGCTTTTATCTGGTGCTAGGACTGTTGTGTTTTATTGAAAGAAAGAAAGAAAGAAAGAAAGAAAGAAAGAAAGAAAGAAAGAAAGAAAGAAAGAAAGAAAGAAAGAAAGAAAGAAAGGTAGATAGATCCAGGCTATGTTTCATAGAGGTGAGGTATGGTTAGGTAAAAGGGGGTGCCTCTGTGGGCCCATGCTGAGGTGTTCCCTGAGGGACCAGCCACATGATGGTATAGTATATAATAGAGTTTAGTCAGGGCATGGGCAGGGGAGTTGAGGGGGTAGTGGAGACAGAGAAAGGCGGGGGGGGGGAGAGAGAGAGAGAGAGAGAGAGAGAGAGAGAGAGAGAGAGAGAGAGAGAGAGAAAGGCGGGGGGGGGGTATTGGGGGAAAGAGTAGAGACTGACCAGGAATACATGGAGAGAGGAGGGGGAGGGGAATGGGGAGAGAAGGGAGAGAGAGTAAGAGAGAGAGGAGGGGGTAAGCAGCCCTTTTAGAGTGAGCCAGGGACACCTGGCGGTTGCCAGGTAACTGTGGGGCAGAGCCTGGAAGGAATGCTAACACAGGCTATGAATTCAGGTTCTACTGGATGTGCAGCAAGTGCTCTTATCCACTGAGCCACCTCCCCAGTCCCACCAGTTACTTATTCATGGTTGGTTTTTAGTGACAGGGTTTCTCTGTGTAGCCTTGTCTGTAACTCTCTCTGTAGACCAGGCTGGCCTTGAACTCACAGAGATCTGGCCTGCTTCTGCTTCTTTTTTTTTTTTTTTAAAGGATTTATTTATTTNATTTATGTATGTGAATATATGTGAATCCACTGTTGCTCTCTTCAGACACACCAGTAGAGGGTATCAGATCCCATTACAGATGGTTGTGAGCCACCATGTGGTTGCTGGGACTTGAACTCAGGACCTCTGGAAGAGCAGTCAATGCTCGTAACCACTGAGCCATCTCTCCAGCCCCTGCTTCTGTTTCTTGACTGCTGGGATTAAAGGCATGAGCCACCACTGCCCTGCTACTTACTTTAAAAACAAAAAAACAAAAAAACAAAAAAACCCCACAGTCCTAAGGTTTGAATCTAGCATGCACATACATATACACATACAGTAAGTAAACGTAAAATTTTTTTTAAAAAAATAATGATTTTGAAATATTTATTTATTTTATGTATCTGTGTACACTGTGTACACTGTGTCTTCAGACACATCAGATCCCATCACAGATGGTTGTGAGCCACCATGTGGTTGCTGGGAATTGAACTCAGGATCTCTGGGAGAGCAGTCAGTGCTATTAACCGAGGAGTCATCTCTCCAGCCCAATTTTTAATGTTTTATTTAATGCACACTAGTGTTCTGCCTGCTTGTATCCCATGTGTGAGGGTGTCAGATCCCCCTAGAACTGGAGTTAAAGACAGCTATTAACTGCCATGTGGGTGCTGGGAATTGAACCCAGTTCCTTTGGAGGAACAGTCAGTGTTCTTAACCACTGAGCCATCTCTCCAACTTGTAAAATGCTTTTAAAATTAAAACTCACTCGAAACACTCAGAGAGTAAAGGAAAATGCCATTTCAAGGCACTCCTCCAGTTCTGCCTGATGCCCAGAGAAAGTGCCTCTAAGCCTGTGTCAAGTTGACATAAAATTAGACAGCACAGCTTTTGATTTTTTTTTTTTTTTTGGTTTTTCGAGACAGGGTTTCTCTGTGTAGCCCTGGCTGTCCTGGAACTCACTCTGTAGACCAGGCTGGCCTTGAACTCAGAAATCCGCCTGCCTCTGCCTCCCGAGTGCTGGGATTAAAGGCGTGTGCCACCACGCCTGCTGACAGCACAGCTTTTGAAACCTCCAAGTCCACCCCAGTGACACACCTTCTCCAACAAGGCCACACTTCCTAGTCCTTCCCAAACAATTACACCAACTGAGGACCAAGCATTCAAATATAAGGATATGGGGGCCACTCTTGTTCGAGCCAGCACACTTGGCATGTTGTTCTCACTGGGGTTTGCTACTATTTGTCACACGCTGTCATGCTCCACGAGCCTCTGGCTGTTCTGTAATTTACCTCTTCATTACTTTGTTCCCATGCCTCTTTAGCTTAGCTTACTCCGTGTATTTGTGTACACTGAGGCTTTCTTTTTTTTTTTTTTTTTTTTTGAGGCAGGGTCAAAAAAACAGATTTCAGATTCTCAATCCTCCTGTCTTCTACTGGTTCCTCTTTATAAGCAAGTGCAAGTACTTTTCAATGAAACTTAATACTGACAAATAAAAAAAATAACTATGTTCAAATACACTTGTTGAAAATCTGTATTTATTTTTTTGTCTTTATGTTTTTTAATTAAAAGTATTTCCTTGGCTGGGTGGCGGTGGCGCACACCTTTAATCCCAGCACTTGGGAGGCAGAGGCAGGCAGATTTCTTCCTCTGCCTCCTGAGTGCTGGGATTAAAGGCATGCGCCACCACCACCCGGCTGCCAGGCTCCTTTCAGCAAGCACTTTTTAGCATCCACAATAGTGTTGGAGTTTGGTGACTATGTGGGATGGATCCCCAGATGGGACTGTCTCTGGATGACCTTTCCTTCAGTCTTTGCTCCACACTTTGTCTCCATATTTGCTCCCATGAGTATTTTGTTCCCCTTTCTAAGAAGGACTGAAGCACCTACACTTTGTTTTTTTTTTTTTT